>NC_056449.1:10958585-11258585 GCF_018296145.1 Oncorhynchus tshawytscha | reverse complement strand
TGACAGAGCTGGTGTAACTGAGTCAGGTTTATAGGCCTTGCTCGCACATGCTTTTTCAGTTCTGCCCACACATATTCGATAGGATGAGGACAGGGCTTTGTGGACACTCCAATACCTTGACTTTGTTGTCCTTAAGCCCTTTTGACACAACTTTGGAATTATGCTTGGGGTCATTGTCCATTTGGAAGATCCATTTGCGACCAAGTCTTAACTTAACTGATGTCTTGAGACGTTGCTTCAATATATCCACAAAATGTTCTTGCCTCATGATGCCATCTATTTTGTGAAGTGCACCAGTCCCTCCTGCAGCAAAGCACTACTACAACATGATGCTGCCACCCCCAAGCGTCACGATTGGGATGGTGTTCTTCGGTATACAAGCCTACCCCTTTTTCCTCCAAACATAACGATGGTCATTATGACCAAACAGTTCTATTTTTATTTCATCAGACCAGAGGACATTTCTCCAAAAAGTACGATCTTTGTCCCCATGTGCAGTTGCAAACTGTAGACTGACTTTTTTATGGCGGTTTTGAAGCAGTGGCTTCTTCCTTGCTGAGTGGTCTTTCAGATTATGTCGATATAGGACTCGTTTTACTGTGGATATAGATACTTTTGTATCCGTTTCATACGGCATCTTCACAAGGTCCTTTGCTGTTGTTCTGGGATTGATTTGCACTTTTCGCACCAAAGTACATTCATCTCTAGGAGACAGAACGCGTCTCCTTCCTGAGCAGTATGACGGCTGCGTGGTTGCGTACTATTGTTTGTACAGATGAACGTGGTACCTTCAGGCATTTGGAAATTTGAAACTCCCAAGGATGAGCCAGACTTGTGGAGGTCTCCAATTATTTTTCTGAGGTCTTGGCTGATTTATTTTGATTTTCCCATGATGTCAAGCAAAGAGGCACTGAGTTTGAAGGTAGTCCTTGAAATACATCCACAGGTACACCTCCAATTGACTCAAACGATGTCAATTAGCCTATCAGAAGCTTCTAAATCCATGATATCATTTTCGGGAATTTCCCAAGCTGTTTAAAGGCACAGTCAATTTAGTGTATGTAAACTACTGACCCACAGGAATTGTGATACAGTAAATTACAAGTGAAATAATCTGTCTGTAAGCAATTATTGGAAAAAGTGCTTGTGTCATGCATAAAGTAGATGTCCTAACTGACTTGCCAAAACTGTAGTTTGTTAACAAGAAATTGATGGAGTGGTTGAAAAACAAGTTTTAATGACTCCAACCTAAGTATGTAAACTTCCGACCTCAACTGTATGTATGTATTTGTGTGTGTGTGTGTGTGTGTCTGTGTATATATATAAATATATGTATATTTGCACAATTGGAAGTGATGCAGACAATTACACCCCCTAAAAATTTGTTTAAAAAGTGTTGGCATCACGTGCCCCTTATACCTCCAAAATTATTTGGCAAACCTAATTTATTTGAAAACACAGTTTCCATCATCAGTTGTGGCAATAAAGTAAGACAAGAAAAAAATTGACCCCTCTCGAACCGATAAAAATATTGTTGCTCTTATGAACATTTCTCCTATATCTGCCATTTCCAACACGTTGCTAGGATTTTTTTTTCCGTGACATCGCTTTTGTCTAATAAACCTGGGTCAATGGAAACCTGCCTTATGAGTCTGTGTGTGTTGGTGTGTCGCTCTCTTTCTATGGTAGTTAATGTTGATGATAAGTACTTGGGAAGTTGAAATGATGATGAGGTCATATTCTCTCCCCTTTCCCTCAAATTACCTCCATGTCCATTTGGGTCTCATTAAAAAGCCATTCCCCAATATGTCACTCACAGCCCCACCGTATGGTTAGGCCTTAGCAATGAAAGCAATGAAAAAAGAGCTCCAAGTTCATTATCGTTTGAGCGAGACAATGATTATCTGTCTTCATATATAGTGCCACTCGATCTCTCCTTTCCTCTCCTCCTCTCTCCTTTCCTTCTCTTTTCCTTTCCTTTTGCTGTCTCTGTCTGTCACGCTTATTTAGTCACAGACAGGCCTGACACATATATGCACACACACATACAGTACACACACACACAGTATGTCTTAATGAGAAAGTGTGGGTTTGTTACGCTCCTATCCTTCTCCGCCTGCGGTCGAGCTGAGGAGACCGCTTTCATTCACAGCTGAGATCCAGAGATCCAGAAATACAGCCACTGTGATTCACTGCAGCCGCTGTCAATAGACAGGCACGCACTTCCCCTGCTGCTTTCTCATTGCAATGGATCCAGGAGAGGTATGCTTTTACACCGAAAGGTTCTGACATTAAAGGTTGCATTAGGAAGTCCGTTTAGGTAGGGTGTATAGAGAATATACGAGGGGACAAGGGGGCGACAGAGGTTGTATAGGAGAGAGTGGCAGGATGTGTGTGTAGCATGTTAAGGGTTTCGAGTATAGCGAGGTTGTGGGAGAAGTCTCATGTCTATTGTCTTGAAGGTCACAAGTGCCATCTTTGATTAGGAGAGTTTGGTCACCACGACTCTGGGAGCTGTGTGGACAGGCAGGGGATGAGACAGAGGTCTGTGTCATCACAAGATCACACACACACAGATACAGGTCTTGGTGAGCTAATGCATGTGGGTCAGTGGTAGTGTAGCGTGACTTTCTAGCGTTATCACACTGAGCTCCAAGTAATCTGTCTGTGTGTGTCTGTACATGTGTCTCGGTCTGTGTGTGTTTGTGTGCGTCAAAAATCAGAATAATTTCCTGCTGCAAGGCACAGACTGTCAGCACAATTGATGGGAACCCAATTAGTTTATTTTTCACATAATTTCTCCCTTTTTGGCACGGCAAATTGTCAGCTGCCTTCTTCCACGCCGCGCCTCCTTTTAATAGGCTTTCCTTATCACTTTCTGAGGGAGTGAGGGCAGAATGATGTAATGGACAGAGCAGCCAATTAGATACATCCATATCATTATTTTTAACACAGCCTCTGTTTATCATCTGTTTATTATCTACATCCTGGCATTTGAATTATTCTGAGTTTGTTTGTTTGGTTGTTTGTTTGTAGCGTAGAGGAGAAAAGGTCTTACCAGGTTGAGAAAGAGAGAAGTGTTTATTTTATTCACGTTTAAGTTTGAAAGCTTTGCTTGGATCGCATATCCGCAGAGTTTTCAAACCCAGAGGCCCAACAGGCTAATACTTCCGGGAATGCCTCACGAAGAATACTCAACAGAACAGGGTTTAGTGTTTGGCAGGTCAATGGGAGAAGTGAAAAAGTTATCCTTAGCTGTTCATTCTCTCAAAGTCTAAAGTAAAAAAAAACCTTGTGAAAGTGACAAACTTACATATTTTCATTTTCGTCAAGATATCGAAGAAGTGCTTTTGATATGACAGCCTGCACATGCGCAGTCTGAGATTTTGTGTATTGATGTTTCAAGGGGCACGAAGACATCCAAAACATCCAATATTCCCAAAATATCCAATATACCTAAAACATCCAAAACATACATTTTACCTAAAACATCCAAAACATACAATATACCTAAAACATCCAAAACAACCAATATACCCAAGACATACTGTGCCTTATTACATGGTATTGGCTCACTTTGTCTATGTATGTACGTTTGTCTGTTTCTGTCTGTGTCTCTGCCTGTGTCTGGGTTTAGGTGGTTTCTTGCGTGTGCCTGCGTTAGTGTGTGTGTGGGTGTATACTATATGCTATTTGTGTAAGTGTATGTGTAAGGCACAGCCCTGTGAACTCAGCAGACCCCCTCCTAGTCAATGTGTGATAGACCATCAGTGCCCCCTGCTGTCCGAGTTGAGCAGGGCATGATACCAGTCGTCCTCTCATACCACTGGAACAGTAGGTTGTCTGTTGAGATGTGAGAAGCCTCTGCTCTAGACTCACTGTGTCTGTCTGAGTGTTTGTGAGAACTAGACATATTGATGGCACACAAGCCTTTTTTGCCAGCGAAATACGTACCATGACACTCTCTCTTTTTCTCTATATTTTTATCAGGCTGTCTTACTCTGTCAACATCCCTCTCTCCCTTCCTAGTTGATAGATGTCTATCTAAGATCAATGATTTAATGGGCTCTATTTTAACAAATTTAACACAATGGTAAATTTTAGCGCTGGCCATAGTGTTATAGGTTTGGGGGTCTTCATTGACTACAGTTCAGCATTCAACACTATTGTTCCCTCCAAGCTCGACACCAAGCTCAGAGCCCTTGGTCAGGACACCACCCTCTGCAACTGGGTCCTGGACTTCGTGACGGGCAGACCAAAGGCTGCGAGGATTGGCAACAACACCTCCTCCACACGGATTCTTATTAACACAAGGGCCCACCAGGGGTGTGTTCTCAGCCCTCTTCTGTACTCCCTGTTAACCCGCGGCTGTGGGCTTTGCACAACACCAACACATCAGGTTTGCTGACAACACCACAGTTGTAGGCCTGATAACCAACTACGACAAGTCAGCCTATAGGGAGGATGTAAGTGAACTGGCATTGTGGTGACAGGACAACAACCCCTACTGCAACGTCAGCAAAAGAAAGGAGTTGATTGTTGACTTCAGGAAGCAGAGGATGGAAAATGCCCCGATCCACATCAATGGGACTACAGTAAAGAGAGTCAGCAGTTTTAAGTTCCTCTGTGTCAACATCACAGAGGACTTGACATGGACCAACAACACCACCACTCTTGTCAAGAGGGCGCAACAGCGTCTATACTTCCTAAGGTGGCTGAAAAATTTTGGCATGCCACCCTGGGTGCTCTCCAGATACTACCACTGTACCATCGAGAGCGTCCTGACCGGTTGCATCACAACGTGGTACAGGAATTGCTCCAACCACAACCGCAAGATCCTCCAGCGGGTGGTGAAGATGGCCCAGTATGTCACTGGGATCGTGCTCCCACCTATCCAGGACATCTACTCAAAATGGGGAAGGCACGCAGCATCATCAAGGACCCAACACACCCTAGCCACATAAACTGTGCCTTCCTGTGTTATACTTATGCTCAGAAATGTATTCTATTCTACTAAGCCATTTATTGTTGCATTGTTGAGAAGGAACCTGCAAGTTAGCATTTCGTGGACGGTGTGTACCATGTTTATCCTGTGCATACATACAACTAACAAAACTTGAAACATGTCAGAAATATTTTTGCTATTTTCACAACCAGAATTGTGCGCAGTAGCTGGCGGTGGCGCTGTAGGGTTGGGTTTTGATGCATAAACAAGTTGTGGGTGTGTCTCGGCAACAATATTTCTAAATAGGATCGGATCAGAGCATGATATCATAATGTATCCCCTGTCAGTGACTTTTCCACGTTAAAGCTACAGTCACTGACACCTTTCATTCAATGGGCATCACACATAGGACCAATGTGTCCACACAAGCTGCATGGATGAAAATAATGTCCAAAATGAAGAAAGAACTTCACTATCTGTTGACTGTTTTGCTGCTCGTGATATTTGAATAGAGCATTGGTTGCATTTTGGTACACCAGAATTACATTTATTTCCAATGAAACGCTGTGTTTGCCTTGCAGCATTGCATTGCAGAGGCAGTTGCAGTGCGTTCGGTGTGATTTATGGAACATATGCATCAAACTGTATGCCTAGAAGGCTTGGCAGAAATGGTAGCTTTGGTAAATGTTGTTACACATCCAGATGATGCTGCGTACTATTTTGCGCAACAACACTGTCGGTGTGTTGGAAGACCAGCTTTTAGTGAGTCTTTAATATCACCAGTAGCACTGATTGAAATTGACACACTTCAAATATTGCCACCCTTACCACCTCAGTGCAAACAAGCTGTTTTAAGGCAAGTAAATTATCAACCTTGGCGTTAGGGCTGAAAAATGTCAGTTAGCCAGTTTTTACATGACGAAATTGCAAACTAACATACGTTTGACACTAGCGCCGCATTAACGCCAGCCGAAATAGAGCCCAATGGACTGTAATTTGGGAGAGAACAGATAGGTGTAATATATAGTTCTCTATGGAGCCAGGCTTCGATACCCACTACCCCTCCTCATCAGCGAAAGTCCTACTTAAATAATTATAAACGTGGCATCTAGGGAAATGTCATTTGTCCTTTTTCCGAGGGGGAGGAAGAGATGGGGGTAGAGGAGAGATGGCGATAGACAGAACACAGAAAGAGAAAAGGACAGCATTTGAACTGCATCGATAGATCTCACTACCAATAGAAGCTTGGGTAAATAGAGAGATGGGCAGATGAAAGAACAGTGTGAAAAACAACAACGTTTTTGAGGTTGAAAGGCACAAACAGCTCTTAGAAAGAGGGACTATATTTCAGGGGGAGAGGGGGACTAGAGGGACTAGAGGGGAGACCTTCTGAGGTAAACAGGGGGACGACACTGAGCAGTGGGTGTAAAAATGGGGGTGTGGGGCAGGGTTGAGGAGGGAGTACCTATGAAGCACTGTCCAGGTGTCCCTTATTCATGTTTTTACTGTGTTTGTGTTGTGGGTGGAACTGGAAATAGTGGAGGAACTGAAGTCTCAAACGCCTAGTGATTTTTCAAACGGAATGTTTCAAACAGTCAACGTGAGTGAAGTCAAACAAATATAGAGAGCTTCCTAGGCTGCCCACACACACACACACACACACACACACACACACACACGTCTTGCTCTGTACACAGCACACAGCGCTTTGTGGTGTTGTGTCTTTGTTTGTTTATTTGTTTGGTCTTTGTTCTTCCTGTACAAACCCGATTATAACCGTGCAAGTTATTTTCTACTTCTCTCAGTGTGTCCTGAGAATGTGTTGTTTGTATGCACTTCTATTCATACAATTATGTTTGTCCAGAAGTTCTTTCAGTTTCAGAGTCTCAACACTCAAAACAGCAAAGCGTAGAAAATCAATCTTGACTTTTCTATTATCATTCTACTCTACTGGCACACTCATCACTCACTCTCTCTCTTTCCCTTAAGACAGACTTCATCATCTCCTATTCATCCCTCCATCCATCTCCACAATCCTCTGTGGATACACCCAGAATATCAACACATCTCTCAGTGTCATATGCTGATTATTCATCATCCTCACACCATCATCACCACCATAGGTGCCTGAGCAATGGAGCAAACGGAGCCGCTGCCTTCCCAATTTCAGAATAAGGGTGCAAGTTATACTTTTTGCAGAAAAGTATCATGACCCATTGGGTAATTTGTCATTTTCAATGATTAGTCATGTTTTGAGCTAGTCTGTATTAAAATAGATATGTCCATGTATATATTATATAATAATTGACATATTGTATTTTGCACCTCCTCACCCCAAGATGAATGGTTTTGCCCACTAGAAAGCTTTGCTCTCCTCCCGCTCGCCACTCTTTTGGTTCAGTGCAGTTAGAAAGCACGAGTTTGATCTATTTTGTTGTGCTGTTACATTTGCATCGTTGTTTCATGTCCGATGCACTCAGGGTGTTGTGCACCACGAGCAAATGTTGTCATTTCACTTTAACTGTAAGAACCATGATGAAACAGACACAAAACACCCGTCTCAACGTCAACAGTGAAGAGGCGACTCCGGAACCTCACTGCTGAGGTTACTGCCTTTTAGAAACTTGTGTTCCACAATATAATTTAACTAGTTGATGTTGCAGTTTCAATAAACCAATCTTAAAAATGGCACTTGTTTTTTATATGGGGAAATTTATCAATTAGAATTTGTTATCTGTAATGGTTATGTCAAATTAAGCCACGTTGCACACTGTTGGCATATAGGCCTAGATAAATGACCACGTGTTTTATTTTTATTTTTTTGAGTACTCGAGTTCAATATAATTTATTGTGTCAGAACCTACGAATTTTAGGAGGTTTCTGTTAATAAATATGGATTCCCCCTCTAAAGAAACGGTGTAGAAATGCAAGAAATAGTTTTAAATGTTTATAATCACCGACATTACCATCATATACACACAACACATCAACTTCACACATCTGAGTTTTGTTCATCATCACACTCAGTCTGTCAGTGGAGGAGCAGCTGCAGTCCCAGACTGTAGAGGTTCTGCTAGCGATAGATTCTGGTTGATGGATTCTGCTTTGTGCTCAACAGGTCTGCCAGAGCCCCTTTACCTGGTTCCCTAAGTTACTGCGCTCATGAACTGAACTGGGCCCAGTTTCCCAAAACCATCTTAAGGCTAAGTTCATCGTTAGCGCCATAGGATCCTATGGTTCTAACGATTAACTTAACCTTAAGATGCTTTTGGGAAACCGGGCTCTGGTCTGAATGATTAAAGAGTGATCATTCACATCTTCAACAAGACATGAAAACATCAGACTTACAGACTGTAGAGCCTCAGCGTTCCAAGGAAAAGCTGTTCTGGATAAAACTGGAGACTGTTACCATTCAGACACCTGGATCAACACAACACATAGGAATTAAATGGATACACAAGCCCCTTTAGGGTGACATTTTATCACCATTAAGTTCAACTCAATACTGTCACATGATCTTACATTTACTTACTGCATGTGTCAAATAAGACAAAGAATTATCTTGACATGAGACAAAGTCTGATGTCCCAATTAGGGTTGTCTTTGTTAGCGTTTGGCATGGCGCTGAGACTGACATGATTCTTCCCTCCGAGCATTCATATATGTGGTTTATGTTGTCGTGTCTAAATTAGCGACCTGAGACAATGTTCTCCCCCCTGCTAATACGACACCTGTTCACACATCAATCACACTGCCTCGGGTTGTTTACTGTAATACTGTCACTGTTCACCTCACGGGTGCCGTGCACAAGAAACAACTATTACATAATAGCTCAAGTTTGAAACAGGCAAGCTCCTACAGGCTTTAGTTTAATTTGTCATATTTTGCACAGTCCGTCCTGGTCTTTCTAAAAAGCATTCAGAGTTGATCCCTGTGCTTTGACAGGTTGGATTGCTCTATAATCACTTGGTGATCTTCAACTTTTCCCGTCGTTCCTATTCACGTTGGAGAAGTTGACCTCCCTTCAGCCTTACTGCTGTGATTTGGCTGTCGGAGAACTAACTCGCAACTCAGTGTGCTGTCAAAGGGAAAAAGACCCGTTTGGGAAAGAGTACTCTGGCAAAAACTGGTGATCACTCAAAGAACTTGCAGAATGAATGCATTCCTGTTCAATAATGTATGCCTTTGAGAAAATCTTTCCCAACTTGACTTGGAGAGAAACTTCAGAGAGAGGGGGAGAGAGACAGAAAAAGACAGATGGAAAGAAAACGGCCGTAAAGAGATGGAGCAACAGATAGAGAGAGAGACAGAAAAAGACAGACAGTGACATACAAAGATTGTGTATCCTCTCTTTAAAATCTACTGCTTTTCTGTGTTGTGTCGTTAGTTTTTGGGCATTGTTGAAAGTGTCAGCTGTGGGAAGGTAATGATAGTGATAGTGATAGTCATGTCCCACTCTGACCTGCTGGCTTTCTCCTGTTTCTATCTCTGCCAAGCAGCTTTCAGCTCAAGGACACAACCACTTGAATGGCTGCCGCTCAAAAAGAAGAGGAGGAGAAATAACATAGAGAGGTAGAGAGGCAAAAAATAAAGACGATATTGAGAAAAGAGAGAGAGAGAACAAAAGGACAGACAAGACAAGGAGAGATGTAGGGAAAGGGAGAAAGAAGAAGAATCATCCTCGCCCACCAGTGGAGACGAGAGTGGGCCGTCACATCTGAGATTTTAATTCCCTGAAAACGCTGGTGTCTAAACAGGTGAGAGGCGGGCGAGGCGAGGCGAATGCTCCATGTGGACAGCAACCTGAGCCCTTTAATCGAGTGCTAGAGTGCTCCCAAACCCAGGGAGAGGAAGAGGAGAGGAGGGGGAGAGGAGGAGAGGAGGAGGAAAAGCTAGATGAGGCTGTAGCCCCTGAGCTTCTCATTTAAGAAGAAAGACTTTTTGAGTTTTAACAGCTTATAGCCCATTACCCTAGAATGCCATCCAACATGCTGGATCAAATGGCAGTGCACGGGGAGAATTATAAACTAATCTGGGAACTAAACCCCTGCTATCTGAAGGGGATTGGGACTGACTATTTATGACGGTCTGAAAAACAGTTAGAAACTAGAGGACATATCAAGGTCGATTGTCAGATGTCAGATTGTCTCTTATAAAGTGGAGAAAATGAAAAACCTTAATGGATAAAGTTTACTAAGAAATGCTTATCTACAGTTTGGGATGTTGAGTTTTTAGTTTTATCTCTCAGAAAGTGTTCAGCTCACCAAGTCTGTATGGAAATGTTTTGCCAACATTTTATAATCTAGTCAAGAAGATGAAAGACATATCTACTACCGTATCTACTTACAGTATATATCCTATTGGGATATGATTTCAAAGATGGGTTCACTGGTAGTTTAAGTGTTTTGTTTTAAATACAATTTTCAAGCTTAATGATTCTGTATGAGTGAAACCGTGAACATCTGTTTGTACTGTTAGTGCCTTCAGAAAGTATTCACATCCCTTGACTTTTTCCACATTTTGTTGTGTTGCAGCCTGAATTTAAAACGCATTAAATTGTGATTTTTTTGGGGGGTCACTGGCCTACACACAATAACCCATAATGTCAAAGTGGAATTATTTTTTTTGAAATGTTTACAAACGAAAAGCTGAAATGTCTTGAGTCAATAAGTATTCAACTCATTTGTTATGGCAAGCCTAAATAAGTTCAGGAGTAGAAATGTGGTTAACAAGTCACTAAATAAGTTGGATGGACTCACTCTGTGTGCAATAATAGTGTTTAACAGGATTTTTGAATGACTTCCACATCTCCGTACCCCACATATACAATTATCTGTAAGGACCCTCAGTCGAGCAGTGAATTTCAACCGATTCAACCGCAAAGACTAGGGTTTTTCTTATAAGAAAAATAAACAAAATTGAGCTAAACACAGGCAAAATCCTAGAGGAAAACCTGGTTCAGTCTGCTTTCCAACAGACAGACACTGGGAGACAAATTCACATTTCAGCAGGACAATAACCTAAAGCACAAGGTCAAATAAACACTGGAGTTGCTTACAAAGACGACATTGAATGTTCCTGAGTGGCCTAGTAACAGTTTTGACTTAATGTAAATCGGCATGAAATCTATGGCAAGACATGAACATGGCTGTCCAGCGATGAACAACCAACTTGATGGAGCTTGAAGAATTTTACAAAGAATAATCTGCAAATATTGTACAATCCAGGTGTGCAAAGCTCTTAGAGACATGCCCAGAAAGACCCACAGCTGCAATCACTGCCAAAGGTAAACCTAAGATGTACAGTATTGACTCAGGGGGTTGAATACTTATCTAATCAAGATACTGTATATTAGTGTTTTCTTTTTTATACATTTTTTCAAATGTTAGAATTTAACTCCCACTTTCACTGAGGTTTTAGTGTAGATCGTTGACAAAAAACTACAATTAAATCCATTTTAATCCAACTTTGTAACAACAAAATGTATGAATACTTCCTGAAGGTATTGCACAGTAACTGTCACGCCCTGATCTGTTTAACCTTTTAGATTGTCTCCACTCACCTCCAGGTGTCTCCTGTTTTCCCCATTAGTCCCCTAATCCCTGTGTTTCCTGTCTCTCTGCGCCAATTCGTCTTAGTTTGCCAAGTCAACCAGCGTTTCTCCTAGCTCCTATTTTTCCCAGTCTCTGTTTTTTCCTAGCCCTCCTGGTTTTGACCCTTGCCTGTCCTGATGCCGTATCTGCCTGCCTGACTATTCTGCCTGTTCTGACCTCGAGCCTGCCTATCCCCTTGTACTGTTTGGAATCGGACCTGTTCACTAAACCCCTGCCTGTCCTTGCCCCGAGCCTACCTAACGCCTGGTACTGTTTGGACTCTGACCTGGTTTATGAACTCTCGCCTGTCCCCGACATGCCTTTTGCCTACCCCTTTTGTTATAATAAATATCGGAGCTCAACCATCTGCCTCCTGTGTCTGTATTTGGGTCTAGCCTTGTGCCCTTATAGTAACACTTACAGCACATTGTTGGAGAGGTGGAAAAATGATTGTTAACGATCAATAAAGACAAACCTCCTGGCATTGACAACTTAGATGGAAAGCTACTGAAGATGGTGGCTGACTCTATAGCCACTCCTATCTCTCATATTTTTTATCTGAGCCTAGAGGAAAGTCTTTGTCCTCAGGTCTGGAGGGAAGCCAATGTAATTCTGCTACCCAAGAGTGGTTAAGCGGCCTTTACTGGTTCTAACAGCAGACCTATAAGCTTGCTGCCAGCTCTTAGCAAACTGTTGGAAGATTTGTGTTTGACCAAATACAATGCTATTTCTCTGTAAACAAATTACCGACGTACTTTCAGCCTGCTTATAGAGAAGGGCACTCAACATGTGCTGCACTGACACAAATTACTGATGATTGGTTGAAATAAATTGATAATAAAAGATTGTGGGAGCTGTATGTTAGATTTCAGTGCAGCCTTTGATATTATTGACCATAATCTGTTGTTGAAAAACTTAAGTGCTATGGCTTTTCAACCTCTGCCATATCGTGGTCTATCTAATAGAACTCAAAGGGTTTTCATTAATGGAAGCGTCTCTAATGTCAAAAATGTAACGTGTGGTGTACCGCAGGGCAGCTCTCTAGGCCCTCTACTCTTTTCTATTTTTACCAATGACCTACCACTGGCAATAAACAAAGCATGTATGTCCATGTATGCTGATGATTCAACCATATACGCATCATTAACCACAGCCAATGAAGTCACTGAAACCCTTAACAAAGAGTTGCAGTCTGTTTTGAAATGGGTGGCCAGGAATAAACTGCTCCTGAACATCTCTACAACTAAGAGCATTGTATTTGATACAAATCATTCCTCAAGTGCTAGACCTCAGCTGAATCTGGTAATGAATGGTGTGGCTGTTGAACAAGTTGAGGAGACTAAATTACTTGGTGTTACCTTAGATTGTAAACTGTCATGGTCAAAACATATAGATTCAATGGTTACAATCTAAGGTTTTTTGACACCACACTCCAAAAGCAAGTTCTGCAGGCTCTAGTTTTGTCTAATCTTGATTATTGTCCAGTCGTGTGGTCCAGTGCTGCAACTGGCCCAGAACAGAGTGACACATTTTGCTCTTAATTGTAATCAGAGGGCTGATATAAATACTATGCATGCCATTCTCTCTTGGCTAAGAATTGAGGAGAGACTGACTGCATCACTTCTTATTTTTATAAGAAACATTAATGTGTTGAAAATCCCAAATGGTTTGCAGTGTCAACTTACACACAGCTCTCACACACACTTATCCCACCAGACATGCCACCAGGGGTCTTTCATAGTCCACAAATCCAGAACAAATTCAAGAAAACGTACAGTATTATATAGAGCCCTTATTGAATGGAACTTCTTTCCATCTCATATTTCTCAAATAAACAGCAAACCTGGTTTCAAATAACAGATAAAGCAACACCTTGTGGCACAACTCACAATGTATCTAGTTCTGTCCTTGAGCTGTTCTTGTCTAATGATGTTCTGTATTATGTCATTCTGTATTACGTTTCATGTGTTGTGGGGACCACAGGAAGAGTAGTTTCTGCTTTTGCAATAGCTAATGGGGATCCTAATAAAATACCAAATACCAAAGGTTTGTTAGAACTGAAACTCTCTTCAGGCTTCTCTTTGTGGGTGTCTCCTGCTGACGACAGCCAATCCTACAGGTGTGGAGCTGTATCCTAGCCTTCCTGCTGAGTCCTTCCTGGCTATGATAAACGTGGTAATTTCGTTTTCTTGTTAGTATGTGTTGCACTTCAAAAACTGTCTCAGGCTTGAGGTAACTTCAACTTCAGGTAACCTTAAGGGTATTATAGTCAACTAAAATTTAAACTAAAGCTAATCATGAAAAAATGATTTAGTAACTTAAATAAAATAATTAAGAAACCCGTTTGAAAAACTAAAACTATACTGAAACTATCATTTTTGACTCCAAAAATCTTTTTTTTAAAACATCATAAATTATGTTCAGTTTTATTACATTTTTTTCAAAACTTTGAAGAAAGATCTAATGAGGTTTCTAATGAGGTTTCTATCATTTCTATTCTAATGGGGTTTTCAAGCTTCTGAATCTGGCAGATAAATGCTGACAGGAGATGGTGATGTTTCAAATAAGCCTAGCTTCACTATCACTAGTTACCTAGTCTCTAGACAGACGGGTTGCCTCACGCAATGTAACAATGTTCCAACCATAGAGATGTATAGAGAGCACAGCGTTGTATCTGACCCATTATGGTGTCTGTAACCAATCAATCACTTTTTAAATATCAGCAGTCACCAAGTGCTATACAGATACCCAGCCTAAAACCCCAAGCAATGCAGAAGTAGACGCATATGTATTGTTAGCACATAGATCCTGGTTACAGTGTGCAACTGTTTTAGGACTTAGGGGGTGTGGATTTACTGAGTGACATGATAATCAAATCCAATTCTGAGTAACTCACACAACTATGAGGCTTGGCTCCAAGTCAAGGCGGAAAAGTGTTTGTTATGGTGCACCATGGATATAATTCCCCGGAACCCGAGGTAGTAGGAACATGACGCCACAGAGTTCTTAAACTACTAAACCAACTTTGACATCACCGTTGATGCTAATGGCTAGCCAGCGTAGCTCTGCTAGCCATCCTGTAACGTGATGTACAGTGAACACTAATGTATTCAAATAGAAAAAGTAAAGACGCCATAAAAGGCAGAATGATGTCGTGGTTGTGCAGAACGCTATTGCAGTAAAAAGTACAAGCAGTCTTTTCCATACCAATGGCAATGATGCAGAAGGCTGCGACTACTGTAAAGCACTGGAGATTGTTGGACCCATCTCTGTGGGAGATGGTGTGCCACTGGCAGCTTGCAAAAAGGGTTGCACTTCTTAGAACTCTTCTTAGAAGATACTATAAAAGCTGCTGTGAATCAGCGAGAAACGGCAGTTTATTTAGAGAAAGAGATTATCCATAAATTCTCTTTGTTGCACACAAACAGAAAAACAGTACTGGCCCCCGGATGCAGCACACAGGGGTAGGTTCTACGGCTTAAACTGGATGGTGACGGACTGAGAGATCAGCCAATTAAAACCGGTGTGTGTTTTGTACACTCAAATCAAATCAAATGTTATTTGTCACATGCGCCGAATACAACAAGTGTAGACCTTACAGTGAAATACTTACTTACAAGCCATTAACAATAATGCAGTTTTAAGAAAATCCCCCAAAAAGTAAGAGCTAAGAGGTAATTGAGGTAATTATGTACATCTAGGTAGAGTTATTAAAGTGGCTACTCGAAGATAATAACAGAGAGTAGCAACAGCATGGGGGGGCAATGAAAATAGTCTGGGTAGCCATTTGAATAGCTGTTCAGGAGTCTTATGGCTTGGGGGTAGAAGATGTTATGAAGCCTCTTGGACCTAGACTTGACGCTCCGGTACCGCTTGCCGTGCGGTAGCAGAGAGAACAGTCTAAAACTAGGGTGGCTGGAGTCTTTGACATTTTTTAGGGCCGTCTTCTGACACCGCCTGGTATAGAGGTCCTGGATGGCAGGAAACATGGCCCCAGTGATGTACTGGGCCATACGCACTACTCTCTGTAGTGCCTTGCGGTCGGAGGCTGAGCAGTTGCCATACCAGGCAGTGATGCAACCCGTCAGGATGCTCTCGATGGTGCAGCTGTAAAACCTTTTGAGGATCTGAGGACCAATGCCAAATCTTTTCAGTCTCCTGAGGGGGAGTATGTTTTGTCGTGCCCTCTTCATTACTGTCTTGGTGTGCTTGGACCAAGTTAGTTTGTTGGTGATGTGGACGCTAAGGAACTTGAAGCTCTCAACCTGCTCCACTACAGACCCGTCGATGAGAATGGGGGCGTGTTCGGTCCTCCTTTTCCTGTAGTCCACAATCATCTTCTTTGTCTTGATCATGTTGAGGGAGAGGTTGTTGCACCACTAGGTCAGGTCTCTGACCTCCTCCCTATAGGCCGTTTCATCATTGTTGGTGATCACTGTTGTGTCATCGGTAAACTTAATAATGGTGTTGGAGTCGGGCCTGGCCGTGCAGTCATGAGTGAACAAGAAGTACAGGAGGGGACTGAGCATGCACCCCTGAGGGGCCCGTGTGCTGAGAATCAGCATGGCGGATGTATTGTTACCTACCCTTACCACCTGGGGGAGGCCCGTCAGGAAGTCCAGGATCCAGTTGCAGAGGGAGGTGTTCAGTCCCAGGGTCCTTAGCTTAGTGATTAGCTTTGAGGGGCACTATGGTGTTGAACGCTGAGCTGTACTCAATAAATATCATTCTCACATAGGTGTTCCTTTTGGGAAAGGACAGTGTGGAGAGCAATAGAGTGCATCATCTGTGGATCTGTTGGTACAGTATGCAAATGGAAGTGGGTCTAGGGTTTCTGGGATAATGTTGTTGATGTGAGCCATGACCAGCCTTTCAAAGCATTTCATGACTACAGACTTGAGTCCTACAGGTCGGTAGTCATTTAGGCAGGTTACCTTAGTGTTCTTGAGCACAGGGACATTCGTGGTCTGCTTGAAACATGTTGATATTGCAGATTCAGACAGGGAGAGGTTGAAAATGTCAGTGAAGACAGTTGGTCAGCGAATGCTCGGAGTACACATCCTGGTAATCCGTCTGGCCCAGTGGCCTTGTGAATGTTGACCTGTTTAAAGGTCTTACTCACATCGGCTGTGGAGAGAGTGATCACACAGTTGTCCGGAACAGCTGATGCTCTCATGCATGTTTCAGTGTTACTTGCCTCGAAGCGAGTAAGAAGTTATTTAACTCATGTCACTGGGCAGCTCTCGGCTATGCTTCCCTTCATAGTCTGTAATAGTTTGCAAGCTCTGCCACATCCGACGAGCGTCGGAGCCGATGTAGTACGATTCGATCTTAGTCGTGTATTGACTCTTTGCCTGTTTGATGGTTCGACGAAGGGCATAGCGGAATTTCTTATAAGCTTCCGGGTTAGAGTCCCACTCCTTGAAAGCGGGAGCTCTACCCTTTAGCTCAGTGTGAATGTTGCCTTTAATCCATGGCGGTGTACTCCTCAATGCCATCAGAAGAATCCCGGAACATATTCCAGTCTGTGCTAGCAAAACGGTCCTGTAGTTTAGCATCTGCTTCATCTGACCACTGTGTTATAGACCGAGTCACTGGTGCTTCCTGCTTTCATTTTTGCTTGTAAGTTTTTTCTCCAGTTTAAATTAATCCATTTTCTTATTCTTTTGATGTTTGAAAAAAGTGTAATGCTAATAATGGTGCCTTACCACCACCTGCAGTGCTGTAGTCTTGAATCAAACCTTGTGTGTAATTCATTTATTGTGGCCAATAGATGGTGGTGTATTGCTTTAAGCCATCTACAAACTAGGAAAACCAATTTGAAGAAGACAATGCTCTGATCATTAGCTGATAGCTCCCAATCCATAGGTTCCCCACCCAGTTGACTACTTCAAAATGGTGGAAACCCTCAATGGCAATGTCCATGCAAAATTGGGTTATTGCAATGTAATGATCTCTATACATCTCTATGGAACAGAGAAGTGCATCACTGCCTTAGACAGTTACAAAACTGCCTTAACCGCTTTTTGCCCTACCATCAACATCTCCAATGTACACAAAGTAGTAGCTAGTTCATGAGATGGAGAACACAGAGGTTATTTTTAATGACTGCCTTTCATAAGTGGCTAGTTTGCATCATCTACCTTCACTAAAACCACTGCAAGGTTTTGCCTGCAAACTTTGGTTTCAAATCGCAATGTTCTGAGATGTCTGCCTACAGGCTACAGAAAAAGTTTTTTCAAGCTTGGCCCGCCTACCCAAACTCGTGATTTGTTGGGAGAGTTGTCAGTCTAAAATAATCTGAAATGTTCAAGAAAATCCGACAGCCTCCCCAGAGCTAGTGCTGTTGCTCTATGTCTGGAATTTTCCGAAACTACTAGCTATCACTAGCTAACAGGAGACTGACTACTAGATACAACTAGCTAACAGGAAACCAATAGCTATCACTAGCTTACAGGAGACTACTAGCTATCACTAGCTAATGTAAGAAATAGAACCGAGAACACATAAATGGCTGCTAGCCTCCCATGCATAGGCTACTTCATGTCCCTAACACTAAAACTAAAACTGAAATATTATAAATACGAAATAGGAATGTTTCTATCAAACTGAATAAAAACTAGTAAATCAAGTCGGAAAACTAACTGAAACTAAACTGAATGTAAAAAAAGCTGAAAACAATTAGAAATTAAAAGTCATATAAAAACACAAAACATAATAGGATTGAGCTTGAGTGAGTTTGTCTCTTTCCTCCACCCACACACGGAGCAATTAGCTGCAGTTCCTGGTACAACATGAAATGGAAGTTTCTCTGTGATTATTCATATTTTTATTCTTCCTTTCAATCCAACACGATTGTACCATGACTTTAATTACCTTCCTCTGCCTTGGGCCCAAGGATTTCCTCTTCACTTTAGTTTGCTCCTCAATTCATGCACCTTGGTTGGAGAGTGAGTTAGCTGCAGTGTTTATTTCCCTTGGGGCAAAGGAGAGACATTCAGATTCCAATTTCAGAGATTCAAAGGGACCGCCATTTGCTGTGTGGCACCTGTACTCTCTCTACCAGTAATTTCCCTCCTTTACCTATTGAACAAACTCCCTTTCTCTCTCTCTTTCTCTCTGAAGATATTTTTTTGAAGATGTGATCGGGTAAAGGGAGGTCACAGGTGTCTCTATTCTCTATGTGGATGAAATGACCTTACAAGATGAGTAAGTATTGAATATCACAATGCTTTCACCATTGGCCAGACACATACCAGAGCTTTTCAGCAGGAAATAGACCCATCTGATGTCTTCAACTTCATTTCTTTATTTGTGTACTTTGAAGGTTCTTTAGAAGGTAGATGGATGACTATCTATGTAGATTAACACTGGATTGGACAGTAATTAATGATGAACTGACCACATTCACAGGAGGCCAATTGGGAAACGATATTTCTTAGGAACTTGTTTTCAGTTCCTACCGCTTCCACTGGATGTCACCAGTCTTTGGAATTTGGTTGAGGTTATTCCTTTGTGCAATGAACAAGTATGGCCATCTAGGAACTGCGTAACACTGTTGAGAGTTGCGCAAGACTTGAAAAGTAGCTTGGCTTGTTGTCTTCCTGTATTGAACACAGATAGACCCGTCTTCAATTTGATCGATTATTAACATTTAAAATACCTAAAGTTGTATTACAAAATCAAATCAAATGTATTTATATAGCCCTTCGTACATCAGCTGATATCTCAAAGTGCTGTACAGAAACCCAGCCTAAAAACCCAAACAGCAAGCAATGCAGGTGTAGAAGCACGGTGGCTTGGAAAAACTCCCTAGAAAGGCCAAAACCTGGGAAGAAACCTAGAGAGGAACCAGGCTATGTGGGGTGGCCAGTCCTCTTCTGGCTGTGCCGGGTGGAGATTAAAACAGAACATGGCCAAGATGTTCAAATGTTCATAAATGACCAGAATGGTCAAATAATAATAAGGCAGAACAGTTGAACCTGGAGCAGCAGCACGGCCAGGTGGACTGGGGACAGCAAGGAGTCATCATGTCAGGTAGTCCTGAGGCATGGTCCTAGGGCTCAGGTCCTCTGAGAGAGAAAAAGAAAGAGAGAATTAGAGAGAGCACACTTAAATTCACACAGGACAACGAATAGGACAGGAGAAGTACTCCAGATATAACAAACTGACCCTAGCCCCCCGACACATAAACTAGCACAAATACTGGAGGCTGAAACAGGAGGTGTCAGGAGACACTGTGGCCCCATCCGAGGACACCCCCGGACAGGGCCAAACAAAAGTAGCTTGAAACGTTTTGGCAAAGTTTACAGGCAACTTTTTAAATATTTTGTAGTGACGTTGCGCAATTTGGAAGCTGTTTTTTTCTGGATCAAAGCGCCAAATAAATGGACATTTTGGATATATATGGACGGAATTAATTGAACAAAAGGACCAATTCTGATGTTTATGGGACATATTGGAGTGCCAACAAAAGAAGCTTGTCAAAGGTAAAACATGTTTTATATTTTATTTCTGCGTTTTGTGTAGCGCCTGCAGGGTTGAAATATGCTACCCTCTTTGTTTACTGTTGTGCTATCATCAGATAATAGCTTCTTATGCTTTTGCCGAAAAGCCTTTTTAAAATCTGTCATATTGGCTGGATTTACAACAAGTGTAGCTTTAATTTAGTGTCTTACATGTGTGTGATTTAATGAAATTTTGATTTTTATATCATTTTATCTGAATTTGTCGCGCTGCATTTTCCCCGGCTTTTGGCCAAGTGGGACGCAAGCGTCCTCTATACCATAAGAAGTTAACGAACATCTGACCAATCAGAATAGATCAAGTAGTTGCTCGGTAGATCATCAATTACCCCTTTAATTGCAAACAACTGACTCAACATATTAGAGCTACTCAACAGTGACCTAGAAAATATAAATGTCTCTGTAATGGGTGCGTGCTGGTGGCAGGGAAGTCAGGCACAGGAGAGTGAACTTGGTATAAACGGAGTATAAATGCTAAAAAAAAACTCCAATAACCAATATATACAAAAAATAATATAAAAGGGTACAAAACCCATCGCACACCAGAACATGACTTGCACAAAACATACAACAAACAATCACCAACAAAGACATGGGGGGAAACAGAGTGTTAAATACACAACATGTAACTGATGGGATTCAAACCAAGTGTGAAGTAAGACAAGACAAAACCAATGGAAAATGAAAAATGGATCAGCGATGGCTAGAAGGCCGGTGACGTCGACCGCCGAACACCGCCCGAATAAGGAGAGGAACTTCGGTGGAAGTCGTGACACTCTCATGAAATACTTCTATAGTTAGGATAGTTAATTGTGACGGAACTTGCCATTGAATGCCTTTGAATACCTTTCCAACCAACTTAGAAATCAATATTTATTCAGCTCCTCAGCATTTTTAGTTGACTGTATTTCTGTCAGATAAATAACTTAAATTCCTTGGAATTTTAATCACAGTATCAACTACAATATATTCTATACAACACCTGGGCGGCAGGGTAGCCTAGTGGTTAGAGCGTTGGACTAGTAACCGAAAGTCTGCAATTTCAAATCCCCAAGCTGACAAGGTTCAAATCTGTCGTTCTGCCCCTGAACAGGCAGTTAACCCACTGTTCCTAGGCCATCATTGAAAATAAGAATTTGATCTTAACTGACTTGCCTAGTTAAATAAAGGTACAATTTAAAAAAAATATATACTATTAACTGATTACCTTCTCTATTCAATGGACCCTATCACATAAAAATAATCACATTGATGTGTTTTTTTTGTTGCTCTGTTTCAGTCTGGGAGAGGAGTAGTGTGGGCACAGCCATGGAGAGAGAGAATCAACACAGACGTATGAGTCATGATGATAATCCTATCTGTGTTTCTAAAAGGATGCACTGGCGTACTGGACGCCCGCGCAGCCCCCGAGTTGAGTTGTGTGGTTGCAATATCAACAGTCCCTTATCTCTGGGACATCTTGGCAGGGATCATTCAAGACAAAGTTTCAATTGTGTGCAGCACAAGGGACACATAATGCACAATGTATCAGGAAAGACTGTCTGGGTTGACAATACTCCGCAGGCATATAGAAAACAGTTGGGCCAGCAACTTGGACCGACAGGCTGTGGTGAAAACATTTGCTCACAAATGCAAGTGACACAGTAGCATACTGTAGGTAATAAGCCTCTACGTAGAAAAAAAGAGAGAGATAAGCACAGACACAAAGAGATGTAAGAGAAAGAAATAGAAGAGGGAGAGAGATAGAATAAGCAAGGAGCTCTTCAGTAGACCAGGGGAGTATCTCAAGTTGGATTTAATTTAATTTGATTACATTTAATTTACCTTGATCGCATCCCATTTCTGAAGGCTATTAGCCAGACAAAACCCACCAATAAACAGTGGCTGAATTCATCCTCAAACCGACTACTTTCTTCTTCATTGTTAGGCTATTTGATGTGTCACTTTTTATTTTTTTTAAAAGCATGTAAATAGCAACTAAATGCTATATAGGTGACCCGATTCAGGAAAGTAGGCATATGTCACAAGTCACATATTCACAGGAGAGCTGTTTGAACGTTAAAACATTTTTTTTTGCAAAATGCGTTTTTTGGCAGAAATGTCTTATCGAACATGTGAACATTCATGTGCCTTAATGTCAAACTTGTCTGTAAATACAAATAAAAAAATTACATTTTGAGCCTAGTTGGTTTAGCCACAGACAAAGTGAGTAACCTTCCCGCTAGCCATGATTGGCTGAGATAATGAGTGGGCTGGACATGCCGAGAGATGAGTTTGGATTGGTCTACCATATAGCACACGTCTGTCTATTGGATCTGGTCAGTATGTTTAGGTAATCGTGTCAAAGGCAGCTTTAAAAAAAAATGTATTGTGAAGTAAAACTGCATAAACCTAATGTCAAGTTAAAGTGTACTGTTAACTAGCTAACGTTAGCTGGCTGGCTCGCTAACGTCATGTGTATGCTCTCCACTTTCTGGAGGACGGAGTTTTGAAATCAGTGGAATTCGAGTATGATAGCTAAGGAGATGGAGAAAGCACCAGTCTGGATTACATCGTCAAACTAAGGAAACCATGCATGACATCAGACAGAAGACGTGTCCAACCATGATGTATACTGGTAAGATTTTCAGATATTACACATTTCTAATGTTGACAGAAAGTGGTTTCATTTCAAATGTACTGGCTGGCTGGGTCGCTAGCTAACGTTATGCATATGATCTTATTCTTCATATCTCAGACACATTTGCTTGACTAGTTTTAGCCATAGAACCTGGTTGGTTAGCTACCTGCTTATTCATGCAGGGTAGTAATGTCATGAGTTGTGATTATGGTCCATTGTTTAGCTAGCTAGTAACATGTCTTAACAAAAGACTCCACTCTAATTTTGACAAAGTATCTTAATTTCAAGTTAAAGTGTACTGTTAGCAAGCTAGCTAATGTTAGCTGGCAGGCTCGCTAACTAATGTTACATCATGCGTTGGGATTCATTTTTTACCTAGCTAGCTATCTAGCTACATTTCTTAAGAAAATACTCTCGTCTTAGTGTGCCAGAGCACAGAATAACTGATGCATTTTTTCACGCTCAACACCCATTGAATATGTCCGGTGTCAGTAAATGTTACAGTCACCAACGCTCTGGATAACATGAAAAAAGCCTAACCAGCTCTGCTAGGGTGAGTAAGTTGGTCAGAGTGGAGTGTTCTTTCATTATGTGTCTTGAGGTAGCTAGCCAATGTTAGCCATTTAGCATGGGTGTTTGACTGTATTTGTGAGGTCAGAGCTTTCGAAACAACCCTACTTATTGCCCAGAGCATCCAGTGTGCGCTCTGAACGCGAAACCACAGATAGAGCGATAGGGCGAGTAATGTTCAGTGAGCTGTTCTCTCTCTCTCTCTTAGATGTCTGTAAGTAGCTGGCAAGTTAGTACCTAACGGTTAGATCAACCCTTAAAGAGATGGGTGGGGCTAAGGCTTAAAAACGTGTAAACAATGCTGAATGGGTGTAGACAAAGAATTGCTCTCCATTAGTAATACCAAACCATTTACAGACAGTTTTCTCAAAAGTGAGGTCACAAGATCAACTTTCAAAGCAGAATTACTTTCCCATTGTTTCCTCAAATGCAGTGAATGATATACCATTTTGTAGCTCTGAGTCTCTACTTTTATCCAATGTAAAAAAAACAGAAATTCTAATGTCGCTACATAAGACCGAATCCAGGTGGTGAGTCACATATAGTGTAACGTAGGTTAGGTGCAAGTGGTAAGTTTAATATAACAAATAACATGGAACGATACAACGTAGGAGTAACGTCTAGACATGAACAACAGAAACAATATTGCCTGGGGAAGGAACCTAAGGGAGTTCCAGATAAAGGGGAGGTAATGAGTGAGGTAATGGAGTCCAGGTGTGCTTACAGATGAAGCGCAGGTGGGTGTAATGATGAAAGCCAGGTGTGCGTAATGATGGTTCCCAGGACTGGTGGTTGGTAAATCAGCGACGTCAAACACTGGAGGGGAGGAGCGGGAGTAGTCATGACAGTACCCCCTTGACGCGCGGCTCCAGCCGCAGGATGACACCAGCCAGGGGGACGGCCCCGAGGACAAGGAGCGGGCCGGTCCAGGCGAAGATGGAAATCATGGATGATGTTGGGATGCAGAATGTTCTCCACTGGAATCCAACACCACTCCTCTGGGTACTAGACCCGACCCCCACGATGTTGGGAGTCCAGTAGGGATCTGAGGGAGAGGAGAGGTGTCGTGGGGGACAGCATCAGCCAAGGGACCAGGAACCACCGGCCTGAGACATGAAAAGAAGGTGAGATACGGTAGTCACTGGGAAGTTGTAGCCTATACATCACCTCGTTAACCCCCGGAGAACTTCGAATGGCCCAACAAACTGGGGGCTCAGATTCTTGCAGGGCAGGCGGAGTGGGAGATTCCTGGTAGTGAGCCAGACATTATCCCCAAGATGTAACACGGGCGCCTCACTGCGGTGGCAGTCTGCCTGCTCCTTCTGATTGTGAACGGTGCGCTGGGGTCTCACGCGAGCCTCGCTCCACACTTCCTCTGTGTGCCTGAACCACTCATCAACCGCAGGAGCTTCGGTCTGGCCCGAGGTCCAGGGAGCCAGATCTGGCTGAAAACCCAGAACACACTGGAAGGGAGTCAGCCCGGTGGAGGAGTGACGTAACAAATTCTGGCCGTACTCCGCCATGGAAGGAATCGGGCCCACCTTCCCTGCCGGTCCTGGCAGTGACTCCTCAGGAACCTCCCCAGCTCCGGGTTCATCCTCTCCACCTGCCAGTTGGACTGAGGCCTATACCCAGAAATGAGAATGACCTTGATCCCAAGCATCTCCATAAAGGCTCTCCATACCCATGATGTGAATTGGGGCCCACGGTCTGAGATAATGTCCCCCGGAAGGCCATAATGCCGGAAGACCTGCTGGAATAGTGCCTCAGTGATCTGGAGATCAGTAGGGAGACCAGAGAGAGGAATGAAATGACAGGATTTGGAAAATCTATCCACAACCACCAACATGGTGGTGAAACCATCAGAGGAGGGGAGATCAGTGACAAAGTCAATGGATAGATGAGAGCAGGGACGCTGAGGCAGGGGAAGGAGTTTCCCTGCTGGAGCGTGACGGGGGGACTTGGTTTGAGCACATACTGAACAGGAGTTGACATAGCGACTAACGTCCTGCGCCAAGGTAGGCCACGAATACTTCTCGGAGATGGATTGGGTAGTGAGAGAAATAGCTAGATGTCCAGCGATGACAGCTGTGTGCGCCCTGTGGGAACGTAGATGCACACAGGAGGACAGGTTGTGGGTGCGGACTCCCTCTCCAGAGTCTGTCCACATCTGCATCCCAGACCACAGGGGCTACGACTCGAGAGGAAGGGACTATGGGTGCATTCTGGACCCTCTCCTGAATTGTAGAGACGGGACAGGGCATTGGCTTTGGTGTTCTTTGAACCTGGGCAATAGGTCAGCGTGAAGTCAAATCTTGTAAAGAAAAGAGACCACCTTGCTTGGTGCAGATTCAGCCTCCTCGCTGTCCGTATGTACTCCAGGTTCCAATGGTCAGTGAGGATGATGAATGGGTCCTTGGCGCCCTCCAGCCAGCGTCTCCACTCCTCTAATGCCAACTTCCCTGCCAGGAGCTCTCGGTCACCAACCTCTTAATTCCTCTCTGCAGGGGACAGTTTCTTAGAGTAATACGCATACAGATACAATTTCTGTGGATTACCTTGTTGTTGAGACAGAAATGCCCCCACACCCACCTCTGAAGCGTCCACCTCCACCACAAAGGATATTGTGGGATCTGGGTGTTTAAGCAATGCAAACAAATATCTATATATCTCTAACTTAAACTGACAGATTTTTTAAATATGCTAATTTGATTTCCATGAGACCACAGACATCGAGTTTTAAAAGATTGTTTTTGTGCATAAAACCATTTTATCCAAGCTGGGAGAGAGTGGAAGGAAGGCTCACAACATGCAGGTTCTGTACAGGACAGTTGTATATGATTTTTTTTTTATCTATCCGTAGCTGATTAATATGCTGTTGCATCAAAAATACATTTTACAATCTGCAATGTTTCAATTTCCAACTTGAATTACTGAAACATTAATGACATTATTGCTGCCAGACAGCAGTCTAAATGGCAGACTGGCAACATCATTTAAAGCTTTATGAAATGTTAGGCATAACATGAAAATGAAAATTATGTTCAAATAGTTCTACCAATAAATATTTATCCATTAGCAAAAGCAAAGCGATAGGCTACATGCCCTGGCACCACAGAAAGCCTTTCATCGATTTGAAAGGCAGCCGCATAGACATGTAGCAATTTCAGCACCATGGACAGCAATCAGTAGTCTATTCTTTGTGAGTGGCTGTCTGGCTGATGCATTCTATTTTTATTTTTATTTTAGTGGGGGGTGGAACTCTGACCTTACGGGGTCCAGAGTTGAATGTGTGTGTGTGTGACGTTGGTGACCTTGGTATCTGAGAAACGGGTAGGGTTCTCTGAAAGTTAGTTCAAGGGTCAATTACCGCTGAATAGAAACCATCCACAAAATGGTCTCATTGAATGTTTTCATTTCACGAGAACCAATATGTTCCTAAAAACACCCTCCCACACCACACACACACACACACAGCATGAGCTCATATCTCTCTTTCTCTCTCTTTCTCACACAAAAAAACACACAAACACACACACGAAAACACAGTCTGCTTGGTTTTCAATCAGCATGTCTCTGAGAATCTCTGAAAGTTGTTTTTCACATCACTCACTTCCCCTTTCTCCCATTCTCTTTTTCTCTCTCTTCTTTTTTGGTTTGCCCTCTCTCCCCTCCCAATTAGATTGTGAGCCAGTCGAGGCAATCTGCTCTCTCTCAGAATTAAGCACTCATTAGGGGGCCTTAATGAACTGATCAAGTTAAATGAGTTGGAAACTCAGAGGGAGAAACAACAGACACCTGAAACAGAGAGGAGTTGATTGTCTGTGTGTGGTGGGGGGAGGGTGTGTGTGTGTGTGTGTGTGTGTGTGTGCGCACACAGGACACTCACCAATACAAAGACACGCCATCTGATTATAAAAGTCAAGGTTCACGTTTCAAAACAATGTATTCATGTCAAATGAAAATGAAAATCTTTGAACTTCCATTTGCAGGGCCCCTGAGTCTATCTCAACACGGTCTCATCATAAATATTATGGTTTGACATCTGTGCCATGTTGTCTTCAGTGTTATTGATGAATGCAGGAGAGGTGTGTTATTGTTGTAATGCTACAGAGGCTCACGTAGATGAGAGTGCAGCCAGAGACAAACACACTGTGCTCTCTCTGTGTTCGCATTCATTCTACCTCACACCAGGATCCGCCAGCCAGCTCCACAGCAGATATCACCCCACCAGCCTGGCTGCACCCTGCTGAGAGAGAGATGGATGGAGAGGGGGAGAGACGGAGGATGCAGGAGAGAGACAAAGAGCAAGGTGTGAGAGAGAGGGAGAGAGGGATGGATATGACGGGAGAGAGAAAGAGAGGAATGGGAGAGGCCGAATCACTCAAACAAATCTTTGAATTCATACTTATAACAATCTTCTGTAGCACAAGTACATTTCAATGTTTGACAAAGAAGGAAAGCAGCCCGAACAGTCACAGAATGAAGGTGTTGGAGTCAAGGGCAGTTGGCTGGCTGGGCAAGCTCATAGAGAGAAGAGGAAACTTCAAATAAATGGAAATCTGTTACTGTGTCAGCTTTCATATTTGTGAGGCAATGCGTTGGGCTGTGTTATGCTACAGGATGTACTGAAAACATTCAATGGCATCTCTTATCAAAAGGATTTTGTCCCTTACGCTTGACCAATAGTTATCACCAATAGACTGGGAAAGGCCACAACCTCTTCAGAGTCCCTGTCCTAAAAAGCCTTCTTCTTCGTTTGTCTGGCATACGTGTGCCAGACAAACATCCACATCTCTGAGTGACGCTTTCAAATGAGGATCTAGCATCGTGCCGTCTTTATGTTTTCCTGCAAACATTAATTTTATTTTAATTGTGTTTAACCTTTATTTAACTAGGCAAGTCAGTTAAGAACAAATTCTTATTTACAATGACGGCCTACCCCGGCCAAACCCGGACGATGCCGGGCCAATTGTGCGCCGCCCTATGGGAGCAGCGTTCTGAGGAATAAAACTTTTCCCCTCTTTCCCAAATCGCTAACAGTCATTTCTATGTTAGTATCATTCTTTTTCTCCATCCAGTTGGTTTGATAAACAGCTACTTATCTAGATGCAAGAGGAGAAAAGGGAGAGAGCAGGATCAAAGAGAATGGCACACCTAGTCACACTCACATAGACAAACACACAGAGAGAGAGAGAGAGAGAGAGAGAGAGAGACAGAGAGAGAGAGAGACAGAGAGAGAGAGAGAGAGAGAGAGAGACAGAGAGAGAGAGAGAGAGAGAGAGAGAGAGAGAGAGTGAGAGAGAGAGAGAGAGAGAGAGGGGATCACACAGCACTTCTGAAACCAGAGCAAATCTGAAAGGTTCATCTTCCATTAAGTCTTATTACAAAGTTCTGCCGTCTGTTCCACAACCCGCTACAATTTGTAAGCCATTAACACCCTCTAAAAATAACCAACTTAACACATGCCAGAGCAGAGCCAGCCAGGGACATTTTAATAAACGTCATGTAACTGCGGCAACAATCAAATTTAATGGGCCTGCAACACAACTCAATAGTCGCCTCACAACACAGTTTGCATAAAAGGATGACAAGCAAACCCAATAACAGAAGAATACATTATTTATTTTACATATTTAATTCATAACACTGAATGTGTTTATGTGCTATTTCCTTTCCCTGAATGGAGAGAAAAGATGCAGAGAGAGGTAAAGGAGGATAAGAGAGAGAGGATACAGAGAGAGGCAGGGAAGAGGAGAGGAACGGAGAGAGGGAGGGTACTCTAGAAAGAAAGGCTTGAGGATAAAAGTGAGTTTGAGATGATTGCAAGACGAGTAGTGGTTAGTTTACCGTAATATATAAGCAGCCTGGAGCAATGGCGTATCTGCTACTCTTCCTGTAAACCTAGAAGATGATCTATTCTTGGGGAACAAAATGCAGTTATAATGTTAATTGATAAATAGCCTACTCAGGCTGCAGGTAAAACTGAGAGAAAATGTTATTGCGTCAGAGCATGCATTATGTGTGAGTACATCGGTCCTCGGTCCTCTCTCATTAGCCCATGGAGGCTGTTATATAAAAAACATACTCTACTGGTTCATTTACAACAACCCTGAATACAAAACAGAGGGCAGCCAGACCAGAGCCCACAGGACACTGGCTCATAATACCTTACAAGGAGATAGATGAGGGAGAGAAGGAGGAAATATGAGCTGGGATCCTGGTCTGCGATAAGAGAGATGTTTCTATTCTGAATATGTAGGTTTGGTTGTGTGTGTGTGTGTGTGTGTGTGTGTGTGTGTGTGTGTGTGTGTGTGTGTGTGTGTGTGTGTGTGTGTGTGTGTGTGTGTGTGTGCTTGTGTGTGAAATTGTACAAGTGTCAATGCCTCAGAGCGTCACCTACTTTGGAAAATAAATGACTTGCTAATGTGTATTCTCCTCTTTGACAATCCTCTTCCTTACCAGCATCTGAAGGCCAAAGCACAGAGCACAGAGAGCATCAGAGGTCAAAGTTAAACAGCACTCATTCTCTTCTGTTCATTTCGCTGCAACCTGATCTCATAGCTTCAAGTTTGACGTAATGTGGATGAACGTCTAATTCTAACCCATTCATTAATTCTGCGTGGTTACAGGGTTCATTTTGCATGGTTACCGGGTTGAAACATCCGGAATCGGCGTGTGTTTCTGGTGACCAGGCTGTTCATTCACCTTTCACACAAATACACACACATACATATACTATGACATATTCATTCTCCCCTTTTAATACACTCATTGAGCTGTCCCTCACACCTTTTCACCACTCAACTCCACTGCACGCACGCACACACCAAAAACAAACACATGTCTTGAAACATACACTGTTCATAGCTAATCTACTCCAGCATTGATTTTTTTTCCCTGTTTGTTCCTCCTGTCCTCTCAGCTCTCTGCATCAGATGAGGAGAACAGGAACCATGTTAAGAGGGAAAGAGAAAGAGGGAGGGAGAAAGAGAGATAGAGAGAGAGAGGGGGGAGCAGGACAGGATAAAGGGTTGATGGGTTGGGTCGTGTTAGCACCTGCACACACTACAGTGAAAAATCAATCAATCACAGAGAGGGAGGGGGAGAGAAAAAAGGAAACAAGAGAAAAAGAGAGAGGAGGTGGAAAGACACAAAAAGATCAAAGTTATCCCCTGTGGATTCTGCCTGAGCTTTTAGAGCGCTCAACCCTTTTGATTTAGATGTCAAGCGGAAAGACGTCAAACTCATCAAAACACTGTTGGTTGTGAGTGTATGTACGAGGAGCTGAGTCTGTCCTGGAAGGAGCCTCTGTAGCCTCCAGCCTTGAGCTACAACACAACACGTCATCTTCCTTTCAGGCACCTCTGGGTTAAGAACTTCTCCACCAGAGAAGAACGGCAGGAGAAGAGACACGTTCAAATGTAGAGGCGAGAGAGGCAGAGAGAGGCGATAGCAGAAGCCGAGAGTGCATCTGTGTTGTCTTCCAAAAAGCTTTCTTGAATTCAGAAACTATCCATCTCTCGGTGTGGAAAGGTTACGAAGTGTCCCCCTGCGACCTTGGCAGCCCACTCTAGTCTCGTCAGGCCACACCACATCTCAACAGGAGATAGGAGTAGGCACCCATGGCTGCTTTCTGTTTCTGAATCTTTTCTTCTCCGCTCCCTCAGGCAACATCCTCACTCAGCCAACACCTCCGCTGCACAGGCAGAATTAATCAATGCAGGCAATGTCTAACAGCGGAGAGAAAAATAATCGATAGTCTCACAGTACAATCCTGTGTCTGTCTGTACGTATGCCTTAGCTATCTGTGTCTGTTAGGAGAGCTGCTTCAGGGCATCACTTTTATTACTGTTTCTATGTTCATATTGAATTGAGTTTATTCCATATCTATGCCACTGTGTGTGATGAACAGATGTCTGATCTCTCTCTGGATCTCAGACGTCTTCAGAGCGATGGGGTAGTAATACAGGGAATTATAGAGGAGAGCGAGATAGATAGATAGATAGATAGATAGATAGATAGATAGATAGATAGATAGATAGATAGATAGATAGATAGATAGATAGATAGATAGATAGATAGATAGATAGATAGATAGATAGATAGATAGATAGATAGATAGATATAGATAGATAGATAGATAGATAGATAGATAGATAGATAGATAGATAGATAGATAGATAGATAGATAGATAGATAGATAGATAGATAGATAGATAGATAGATAGATAGATAGATAGATAGATAGATAGATAGATAGATAGATAGATAGATAGATAGATAGATAGATAGATAGATAGATAGATAGATAGATAGATAGATAGATAGATAGATAGATAGATAGATAGATAGATAGATATGAACATTGTGCCACAGACACAGCTTCAGTCCTGGAAGTACATATCAGGTGGGTGTTCATGTTCCTGTCAATTCAAACTACACATATCAAGACTTTAGGCCTACTTTGTAATTTGACAAAGAGCATACCACATGGAATAGTTATGTAGGAAACACCCTTTTCTGGTGTGGCACTTGATAATGCAAGAGTGTTTTCTGTTTTTCTGAGCAGTTATCAGAACGTTAGTCAAATGTGGGGTTGGAGCGCCACCCAGTGCTGAGTATAGATATAACCTGTATAATTTCTAAAACTGCACGTAAACTGCGGCACACACACACAGTGCTCAATCATCTATAAAATATCAAATATCAAAATTGACACACAGTCTAGCAGTTTTAAGTGTGATTTGTGATCGCTGTTATCCATGCAAATTATAACCACCACTGAACACCACCCGTTCTACTCATACAGAGACGGTAAGCTCTTCATTCAATGGTTAGATGCTCAGTTCCTCTTTTTCATACATTTAGGCTAATGTTAGTTGTTATAAGTCAACCAAATCTCTAATACTAATGTCAGATCACATTCAATGTGTATCGATCTAAATGGGGTCCACTAAATCTCCACTTAAATGACTGAGGACCTGTTATGATTAATGAACCAGAAGGTTAGTGTCAGACAAGGGGGCAAGTCAATGGCCATTGACCACACACACACACACACACACACACACAATAAGCCATTTTTGCTTTAGCAGCATGTCCAAGGCAATGGCTTGGAAAATCATGAGGAAATGCTCTTATGTTAAGCAGGCTAGAACAGGTTGGTCATAAACCACTCACTAGAATCCAAGGTCAAAAACTCACACTGTTCACCATGCTGACACTGCCTAACATTTGATGTTAGCTGTTGTCATTTATCAAGCTGAATCTTTCTCTTGTTCAATCACATGTTAGGTAGCTACCCTATGCATGTCTGGTTCTGTACCTACATGCACAACCTCTTTATGAAGATAAATTAGGTCCTTGAATTATTATTATTTAAACCTTTATTTAACTAGGCAAGTCAGTTAAGAACAAATTCTTATTTACAATGACGGCCTAGGAACAGTGGGTTAACTGACTTGTTCAAGGACAGAACAACAGATTTTTACTTTGTCAGCTCAGGGATTCGATCAACCACCCTTTCGGTTACAGGCCCAATGCTCTAACCACTAGGCTACCTGCCGCCCCGTAATGTCAATCAAAACCAGACGTAAATCAAAACTAGACGTTAAACTGATGTCTGTGCCCAGTGGGGAGGTGATGAGAGGACAGCCATGTGAGGGGCGTGGTCAAACCATGGGAAAACATACATTGCATTCGGAAAGTATTCAGACCCCTTGACTTTTTCCACATTTTGTTACATTACAGCCCTATTCTATAATGTATTAAATAAAATGTTTTCCTCATCAATTACAGGAATCTCTCTCCTTCTCTCCCCCCCCCCCACACATTTTTCCTAAGATCTAAAAGCTCTTTTGGGACAGAAGAAGAAGAATGAATGCATGTTTCTCGTGTCAAACCGACAAGTAATAATTAGCACAGAGTGGCTGAACCATAATCTCTCTTTTCAAAGGAAACACATTCTTCAAACACCTAACACACATTTTGCGGGTAGCAGGTTTCTCTGCTGGAGTCAGTGCTGTGGAGCGTGCTCGTTAGGGTAAGGATCTGCTGTATGCCCTCTAAGTCCTCTTGTTCTCCTACTCAGCACAGCAGCAATCCTTCCCAGACAGGCTTCAAAAAGATACTAATTACAGAAAGCTCTGCTCAGGTACTGTAAGCTGTTAGCATGCTGAGGGGAGCGGAGCTCTGCCTGCTCATCCTGTGATGAGGGAAAGGGAAGGTGAGACCGAGGTATAAATCTCACTTACAGCTTGTTCTCGTTTTAGCTGGTTCTCTCCCTAAATCCGCAGGAAAGAATGGAAGAGAGATTGCAGGAGAAAGAGAGGGGGTAGAAGTGAAAGAGAAGTGACCCACTGAGCAAAAACGGGTTGATTCAATGTTGTTTCTACATCCTTTCAACCACAAAATTAAATGTGATGACGGTAACTCAATGTGGAATACTGATTGGATTTGCAAATGCCAGGGAAATTCATATTTTTTTCACCAAACTTTAAACCTAAATCCAATGACGGTGATATTTTTTGTTGATTTCACATTTAATTCACGTTAGTTGATAACTCAACCTGACTAAACTAAATCAAAACTAGACGTTAAAATTATGTCTGTGTCAAGTCCTGACCTTAGTTCCTTTTTATGTGTCTATTTTGGTTTGGTCAGGGTGTGAGTTGGGGTAGGCATTCTGTTTTGTTCTATGTTTTGTATTTCTATGTGTTTGGCCTGGTATGGTTCCCAATCAGAGGCAGCTGTCAATCGTTGTCTCTGATTGAGAACCATACTTAGGTAGCCTGTTCCCACCTGTGTTTATGGGTAGTTATTTTCTGTTTTAGTGTGTTTTGCACCTGACGGAGCTGTTTCGGTTGTTGCTTTTGTTCCTTGTTGTATTTAGTATTCAGTTTATTAAAATAATGATGAACACTTACCACGCTGCATCTTGGTCCTCACCTTCTTCCACCAACAACCGTTACACTGTGCCCAGTGGGGAGGTGATGAGAGGACAGCCATGTGTGGGGCATGGTCAAACCATGGGTTAACATACAGTGCATTTGGAAAGTATTCAGACCCCTTGACTTTTTCCACATATTGTTACATTACAGCTCTATTCTAAAAGGTATTAAATACCATTTTCTCATCAATCTACACACAATCCCCCATAATGACAAAGTGAAAACAGGTTTTCAGACCCTTTGCTATGAGACTCGAAATTGAGCTTATGTGCATCCTGTTCCCATTGATCGTTTCTACAATTTGATTGGAGTCCACCGGTTGTAAAATCCATTGATTGGACATGATTGGAAAGGCACACACCTGTGTATAGATATATAAGGTCCCACATTTGACAATGTATGTCAGAGCAAAAACCAAACAATGAAGTCGAAGGAATTGTCAGTAAAGCTCAGAGAGGATTGTGTTGAGGCACAGATCTGGGGAAGGGTACCAAAACAATGTCTGCAGCATTGAAGGTCCCCAAGAACACAGTGGCGTTCATCATTCTTAAATGCAAGAAGTTTGGAACCACCAAGACTCTTCCTAGAGCTGGCCGCCCAGCCAGACAGAGCAATGGGGAGAGATGGGCCTTGGCAGGGAGGTGACCAAGAACCCGATGGTCACTCTGGCAGAGCTCCAAGGACCCTCTGTGGAGATGGGAGAACCTTCCAGAAGGACAACTATCTCTGCAGCACTCCACCAATCAGGCCTTTATGGTAGAAGAGCCAGACCGAAGCCACTCCTCAGTAAAAGGACCATGACTCTTGGAATTTGCCAAAAGGCACCTAAAGGACTCTCAGACCATTGTCTGGTCTGATGAAACCAAGATTGAACTCTTTGGCCTGAATTCCAAGTGTAATATCTGGAAGAAACCTGCCACCATCCCTACGGTGAAGCCTGGTGGCATCATGCTGTGGGGATGTTTTTCAGCAGCAGCGACTGGGAGACTAGTCAGGATTGAGGGAAAGATCGGAGCAAAGTAGAGAGAGATCTTTGATGAAAACCTGCTCCAGAGCGCTCAGGACCTCAGACTGGGGCGAAGGTTCACCTTCCAACAGGACAACAGCCCTAAGCACACAGCCAAGACAATATAAGTGTGGCTTCAGGAAAAGTCTCTGAATGTCCTTGAATGGCCCAGCCAGAGCCGGGACTTGAACCTGATCTAACATCTCTGGAGAGACCTGAAAATACAGTGGCAAAAAAAGTATGTGAACCCTTTGGAATTACCTGGATTTCTGCATAAATTGGTCACAAAATATGATCTGATCTTCATCTAAGTCAAAACAATAGACAAAAACACTCTTCTTGAACTAATAACACAAACAATTATACGTTTTCATGTCTTTATTGAACACACTGTGTAAAAATGTACAGTGTAGGGTGAAAAAAGTATGTGAACCCTTGGATTTAATAAATGGTTGACCCTCCTTTGGCAGCAATAAACTCAACCAAACATTTTCTGTAGTTGCGGATCAGACCTGCAAAACGATCAGGAGGAATTTTGGACCATTCATCTTTACAAAACTGTTTCAGTTCAGCAATATTCTTAGGATGTCTGGTGTGAACCGCTCTTGAGTTCATGCTACAGCATTTTAAATCGGGTTGAGGTCAGGACTCTGACTGCGCCACTCCAGAAGGCAGATTTTCTTCTGTTGAAGCCATTCTGTTGTTGATTTACTTCTGTGTTTTGGGTCGTTGTCCTGTTGCCTCACCCAACTTCTATTGAGTTTCAATTGGCGGACAGATAGCCTTATATTCTCCTGCAAAATGTCTTGATAATATTGGGAATTCATTTTTCTGTCGATGATAGCAAGATGTCCAGGCCCTAAGGCAGCAAAGCAGCCCCAAACCATGATGCTCCCTCCACCATACTTTACAGTTGGGATGAGGTTTTGATGTTGGTGTGCTGTGCATTTTTTGTTCCACACATAGTGTTGTGTGTTCCTTCCAAACAACTCAACTTTAGTTTAATCTGTCCACAGAATATTTTACCAGAAGAACTGTGGAACATCCAGGTGCTCTTTTGTGAACTTCAGATGTGCGACAATGTTTTTTAATGGGGAGCAGTGGCTTCTTCCGTCGTGTCCTCCCATGAACACGTTCTTGTTTAGTGTTTTACTTATCGTAGACTCTTCAACAGAGATGTTAGCATGTTCCAGAGATTTCTGTAAGTCTTTAGCTGACACTCAATGATTCTTCGTAATTTAACCTCATTGAGCATTCTGCACTGTGCTCTTGTAGTCATCTTTGTAGGACGGCCACTCCTATGGAGAGTAAGCAACAGTGCTGAACTTTCTCTATTTTTAGACAATTTATCTTACCGTGGACTGATGAACATCAACGGCTTCTGGAGATACGTTTGAAAACCAGCTTTATGCAAGTCAACAGTTCTTAATCTTAGGTTTTCTGAGATCTATTTTGTTTGAGGCATGGTTCACATCAGGCAATGCTTCTTGTGAATAGCAAACTCAAATTGTGTGTGTTTCTTATAGGGCAGGGCAGCTCTAACCAACATCTCCATCTCGTCTCATTGATTGGATTCCAGGTTAGCTGACTCCTGACTCCAATTAGCTTTTGGAAAAGTCATTAGCCTACGGGTTCACATACTTTTTCCAACCTACACTGTGAATGTTTAAATGATGTATTCAATATAGAAAAGAAAAATACAATCATCTGTGTGTCATTAGTTTAAGCACTTTGTGTTTGTCTATTGTTGTGACTAAGATGAAGATCAGATCAAATGTTATGACTAATTTATGCAGAAATCCAGGTAATTCCAAAGGGTTCACATAGTTTTTCTTGCCACTGTAGCTGTGCTGCAATGCTCCCATCCAACCCTACATAGCTTGAGAGAAACTATAACGTAACAAAATGTGGAAAAGGTCAAGGGGTCTGAATACTTTCCAAATGCACCGTACATTTGTACAGATGGTACGCAGGTTGGGGCTAAGGTTCACTCATGTTCCATTGAGGGAAATGTGTGTGTGTGTGTGTGTGTTCTCCTCTTTAACCCATTAATTTCATAATTTAATAGGCCTGATTGAGAGAGATACTATCGCTGGGGAGATTTTCCTCTCTTTCTTTTTAATCTCAGTCTCTTTCTGCCAAGCGGCTGTATTTACAGAGCCATTGTCCCCCTCAATGAAACCAGATTAAAATGTAATCAGTTTTACCACCTGCAGCCCTGAGACATGGGCATGTGTCTTAATTCAGCCGCAAACCTGTCAGCATTACACACACACACAATATATAACGCTCATCCATCTCCTATGTGCCAACATGTACAGAACGTTGTCTCTACATTAGCTCCTGTTCTCTACAGCAAAGCGTACTGTACATGTGCAGGCAACAAGAAACCTGTTATTTGTTGTTGTTTGGTCTATTCTGCTGTTCATAACAATGTTACATAAATGCAGATATTTCGAGGCAGAATTGCTGCACTAGAAAATCCTGTCCGGGTGGTGTGTATGTAAATGATCCCCCTGATCAATGATTAACTGGAGTAAACTTTGCCTACTGAAGACCCCTGACACACCTGGTAAGTTATATAACAACATTAGATAATAAGTTATTAATTCCACTTTGTTAGGGCATATTTACTCCATTTTAGGTCCCACAGGCTGCCCCAACAGATAATCATGACATGAAAGCATATTGTAATAGTCTAAGAGGTCCTTAGTTGACACTAAAAGGTGTCAACCCATTTAAAGAGGAAAACGGTTATTCATTTGTTTGATAATTTACAGATTTTCTCAATCAGGCAACATTTAAATTATCAGGGGACCGCACATGGGGTACCGACCACAAGTCTGGTAACCAATGTCATAGATTATGTGGCATGCCCAACTTTAATGGATATTTTACTGATAGGAAATGTCTGAATGCAAAAGCCCTAAGTATGCCTTGTAAAACAGTTGTTTTGCTCACTAGGCCTACCTTATTTGATATTGTTTATTTCACTATTTGTATTACAATGCTTGTGTAGGTTATGTTGTGGATAAATCTGTTTTTAGAAAGCTATTAGCCTAGTCCAAACGTCCAGTTGCTGACATAACAGGACATTGCATAAGCATGTGGGCGTGGGAGGTGGCGTTTTGTTTGGAGAGATTTGCGTCATTATGCTGTTTTTCCAATACGCGCACTGGCCTCTGATTAGATCAGAGGTGAGACCACACCCTCCCTCTACCCTTAAACCCGCCCTCTTCCTGGTTTGTCATGAAAACTCTACTGTACAGATCAATCCATTGGCAGTTTGAATCAGGGGAATTCTTTGGGGATGTTGCTTTAAATCTCTCAATATAATGCGGAATGTGGTTTGATTACGGGTATCTTTAAACTAATAATTACTAAGGATATATTTGTATTGACAAGATATTTTCCAGCCTCTGTATTTAGGGTTTTGAAATCCTCCTTCTTCGTTATCCACCCTCGAAACTCTAGTTCAAAGAGCCTGTCAGAAATATGATGAAACATTTGCCGGCTACTTTGTTACTGATACAAACGTGAAAGAATGCTGCAGTGACCAACATTTTGTGTCCGTATAATGATATCTCTATTTTTATGCAAATAGTTATTATTTGACAGGACAATCGAGTGTTGGGACTGAAGTGAGGCTGTTAGAGTAGCTTCTCACCGCTCTCTCGTTCATTTGGCAACACTAGTTGTGACAGAACCGGCGCGAGACATGTATCCGGCTCGTCGGTGTTCGTTCCTTCACCGAGACTTGGCAGCGTTGTGTCTCTCCTCCCTGGGGCCGGCAGCTAAGAAACAGACATCCCCGAAGAAATTATCCCTCCCGGCTCCACGGCACTGTCACACCGGAGGAGAAGGCGGCAAGCCACAGGTGAAATCACGCGGCTCATCGCCCGCGTCAGCGAGCTCTATACCAGGTAGGCATTTTCAGTGTTCAGGAGGCATCTTATATGACCTTTCTCGTGTCTGTTTAAAAAAATGACAATTATATAATTGTATTGGATTATGTTTAAATAACATTCGGAACGATATAGCCTACGGTTGGGAGGGGTGTATTTCTCTTGTTTGGCCAGAATTATTATTCAAACCGATTAGGCCTATGTGAAGTCTCATGCGCTTCTACATCCTCAGACATTCAGAACGTGGTAAATATGTAGTAGAGGCTGAATCATTACCACATTTTGTGTGTGTGTGTGTGTGTGTGTGTGTGTGTGTGTGTGTGTGTGAGAGAGAGAGGGAGGGGGAGAACTGGTTTGTTTTTTGGATTGTTTTTAGTTTGTTATGGAAGTGACATGGGGCAAACAAAGTTAGTTCAAGACTTAATTTTTGGCACTTTTTATTTATTTTATTGATGTCCAAAGGTAGAATGGGGCTAATGAACAGCGATGTTGTCACGTCACTAAACCTTGGTCCGAATTGAGTCTCCTGTGCTTGAGTCACAAGTCCCTATGGCTGAAGTCCGAGTCCCAGTGCTCAAGTCTGAGTCATTGGCTCCACATTAACTCAAAATAAAGTTAGTGTAGTGGCAAGAGGAATTTAGTCAAAACATTTTAGCTATCCCTTTTTCTTTCTTTATGTGCCACCAAATGTTTGCATATAGGCTACTGGTAATGTTACTGGGACCACGACCAGTTGCAAACCATTCTTAATTAAAAGTTGCAGATAGAAATACCATGAGTAGAGCCAAAGTTATTCCTTATTCAACATGTCAGAGAGGCATGTTTGTTCTATGTAGCTTAAACCTGAATGTTACAAAACATTGCATCCTGCTGAATAGCCCCAGGTTGTTAGCTATAGCTATCTAATGAGGTAACATGGCTGAACAAGGTGTAGCCTAAACATGGTTAGCGGTCCGATCCGCAAGTAGCCTAGTTTTAAAATGGTCTGGGATAAATGTAAAATGCGGCACGCCAATTCACAACAGACAGAAAAAAAACGTAGCGCTAGTATTTTGGGTCATATCTTTTGAACGGTAATGAATCAAGGGAGAAAGGCCACAGGAAAGGAGACGCCGAAGAGGTCAACCCTCTTCGGCGTCTCCTTTCCTGTGGCCTTTCTCCCTCACGCTGCTTGTCCTGGACAGCTTGTTCACCGAGGGTATTCCATAGAAATAAAATGACATTTTGTATGGGTAGGCTATTTCCTCCTAGCGTACAGGTTTGCCTCTGCCTCATTGATTTTGTATCACCTGTCTAGTATGTTTCAAGATACCATTGAGCAATTAGGGTTATGGTGATATGAGAGAAGGCCAAGAATGTGCAAAGCTGTCATCAAGGCAAATGGTGGCTACTTTGAGGAATCTCAAATATAAAATATATTTTGATTTGTTTAACATTTTTTTGGTTACTACATGATTCCATATGGGTTCATAGTTTTGATCCCGTCACTATTATTCTACAGTGTAGAGTCAGTTAATAACAAATTATTTTTTACAAGGACAAAACACACATCACGACAAGAGACAACACTACATAAAGAGAGACCTAAAATGACAACATTGCATGGCAGCAACACAACATGATAGCAACACAACATGGCAGCAGCACAAAACAGGGTACAAACATGGCAGCAGCACAAAAGGGCAAGAAGTTAGAGACAACAAAACATCAGGCAAAGCAGTCACAACTGTCAGTAAGAGTGTTCACGATTGAGTCTTTGAATGAAAAGATTGAGATAGTGTTTGTTTGTTGCACCTCGTTCCAGTCGATAGCAGCAGCAAACTGAAAAGATGAGTGACCCAGGGATGTGTATGCTTTGGGGACCTTCAACAGAATGTGACTGGCAGAACAGGTGTTGTATGTGGGAGGATGAGGGCTGCAGTAGATATCTCAGATAAGGGGAGTGAAGCCTAAGAGGGTTTTCTAAATGAGCAACATACAGTGGGTCTTGCGATGGGTATACAGAGATGACCAGTTTACAGAAGAGTATAGAGTGCGGTGATGTGATCTAATAAGGAGCATTGGTGGCAAATCTGATGGCCGAAGGGTAAATAACATCTAGCCTGCTCGAGAGCACCCTTACCTGCTGCTCGAGAGTACCCTTACCTCCATAATCTAGGATGGTCATCTGAATTAGGGTTAGTTTATCAGCTGGGGTGTTTGAGGAGCGATTACGATAGAGGAAACCAAGTCTAGATTTAACTTTAGCCTGCAGCTTTGATATGTGCTGAGAGAAGGTCAGTGTACTGTCTAGCCATACTCCCAAGTACTTGTATGAGGTGACTACCTCAAGCTCTAAACCCTCAGAGGTAGTAATTACACTTGTGGGGAGACGGCCTTCTTCTTACCAAACCACATGACCTTTGTTTTGCAGGTGTTGAAAGCAAGGTTAAGGGCAGAGAAAGCTTGTTGGACACTAAGAAAGCTTTGTTGAAGAGCATTTAACACAAAATCCGGGGAGAGGCCAGTTGAGTATAAGACTGTATCATCTGCATATAAATGGATGAGAGAGAGCTTCCTACTGCCTGAGCTATGTTGTTGATGTAAATTTAGAAGAACGTGGGGCCTAGGATAGAGCCTTAGGGTACACCCTCGTGACAGACAGTAGCTAAGACAGCAGATATTCAGACTTTGTACACTGCACTCTCTGAGAGAGGTAGTTAGAAAGCCAGGCCAAAGACCCCTCAGAGACACCAATATTCTTTAGCCGGCCCACAAGAATGGAATGGTCTACTGTATCAAGAGCTTTGGCCAAGTCAATAAAAATAGCAGCACAACATTGCTTAGAATCAAGGGAAATGATGACATCATTGAGGACCTTTTTTAAGGTTGCAGTGAAACATCCATAACCTGAGTGGAAACCAGATTACATACCAGAGAGAATACTATAGACATCAAGAAAGCCAGTCAGTTGATTATTGACAAGTTTTTCCAACACTTTTGATAAACAGGGCAAAATAGAAATATGCCTATAACTGTTAGGATCAGCTTGATCTCCCCCTTTAAATAAAGGACTAACGGTGTCTGCCTTCCAAGCAATGGGAACCTCCCCAGAGAGGAGAGACAGCCTTGGTGATTATATGGGCAGCAACCTTAAAGAAGAAAGGGTCTAAATCATCTGACCCCAATGTTTTTTTGGGGTCAAGTTTAAGGAGCTCCTCAGTGACCGCCTACAGGGAGAAACTTTGTAGTAGGGCAGGGGAAAAATAGGGAGGAGCATCAGGGCTTGTCGCATTAGAAGGGGTGGGAAATGAGGAAATGTTGGATGGGCAAGGAGGCATGGCTGAGCCAAATAGGAATCCTGCCTTAATGAAGTGGTGATTTTAAAGAGCTCAGCCATGTCCTTCTTGTCAGTAACAACCATCAACTTTAAGGGACATGGGCAGCTGAGAAGAGGAGTGTTTATTCTCCAGATCTTTAACCATTTTCCAGAACTTCTTGGTGCTAGACCCACAGAGAGAGAACTGCTCCTTAAAGTAACTAACTTTTGCCTTCCGGATAGCCTGAGTGCACTTATTTCTCATTTGCCTGAACGAGAGCCAGTCTGCCTGAGTATGCATGTGCCAAGCCTTTCATCAAATGCAATTCTTGAGGTGGAGTAACTCTGCCAGATCACGGTCGAACCAGGGGCTGAACCTGTTTTTAATTAAAAATGTCTTTATGGGGCGTGTTTGTTAACAATATCACTGAAGATATCAAGCTGATTCTATACCAGTTTACAGAGGCCAGGTCATGAAGGAAGGCTTGCTTATGAAAGTTTCTTTAGCAAGTGTCTATGAAAAATCAGGGCAGGGTGTTTCACTGAGCAGCCATTACACAAACAGGCTGTAAAACAGTGATCACTAAGGTCATTACAGAAAACACCAGACTAGTTATCCTCACAAATAATCATGATAGGTACATCGAGGAGAGTAGCATTTTCTGGGTGTTTGGAGTCACCTTGTGGGATTGGTAATAATCTGAGAAAGATTTAGGGAGTCCCATTGCTTTAGGACTTGGTCAGGTAGTTTAATTAAGCATGTCCCAGTTTAGGTCACCTAGCAGGACAAATTCAGACTTAGTGTGTGGGGCCAGGAGAGAGCTTAGGGCAGGTAGGGTACAGGCCAGTGCTGATGAAGGATGATAACACCTCGCAACAGTCAACGAAGAGATAATGCTTAAAACCAGCAAATAAAATTGTTTGTGGACAGACTTGGTGGAGACAACCGAGCACTGAGTCGGTGAGGGAAATCCAATAGCTATACAGTGAGAGAGAACCAAAATAGATAGATTCCAGATGTCAGTCAAAAGCGCACTAGCACTAAGCCAAGGTGGGAAAGGTTACAGATCTCCCATAGCCTACTTCAAAGAGAACATGCCAAAAAGTTGACAAAACAAAATAGAGAAAAGACAAGGTACTACACAATTAGCGCAAGAAGGCACAAGAGCCTGCCGTGCTAATGAGTTCCCATTAGATAACACAGCCACAAAGTCCGTGAAGCGCTTGAGCTAGCTACAGAGTTAGCATATGAATTTAGGAGCACAGAGTAGATTCTCCATATGGTGTATAGTGCAAACTCATGCTTCCTACCATTTTTAAGACTGTAAAATCACCAGGAAATCAGATCAGTGATTTTAATTTAGGAAATCTGTTCCCAATGTAAGCATGTTTGAAATCATTGTTTTTGTCATACTATATCTGTTTGGGCTACTTGCAGTCAACTTGCAGTGTACAAATGATTTATGATGTTCTGACCCTCCGCTCAAGACCCCCGGTCTAGCCTATAACCATTTACTGTAGTATAAAAAAAGGTATGCTTCCTAGGCCATCTCTATTCAACCACTCCGCTAAATGGCTCCAACAAGACAAAAAGTTCATTACAAACCTCATTACAGTTATGCAACACTAATCTCATTAAAACTGGCAGCACACATTTTCCTACCCATGGTGACTGAGGAGGAGATCAGAAGGGTTGAGTTATTTTAGGTTCTGTCATGTCTGTAAAATCAGGTCATGGTGAGAGAAGCCCTTGTACCTCTCAGCTAATAGTACACTGATATATTAATGTCTAGAGTGTGGATGAGGGGGTTTCATCTAAATTAACCCACTATTCCCGAGGATTTACCATTAAATGATTTTATTGGTTTGACTCCACCAGTGGGTTAAACTTATCTAATGATGATGGGGGTATAAAGTATAAACCAAAATAGCTTAATTTGGGTTCTCCCTTGGAGTGCTGCCTGTTTTAATGAGATTAGTGGTGCATAACTGTGTTACGACTCAAGAGGTTTCCTTATTAAAGCTAGAATCCTAAATTGCTATATCCATTTTGGACTTTGGTTCTTGAAGATTTTAACTTAAATGTCTCATGAGCTTAGTTCAACTGTCGTACCTTATCAGAACCCAAAATATAAGATTGTTATACGCCAATGTTTGTAAACAAAGTAAATGTAAACAAATACTGTTGCCTCCAAAACATGGTCAAAACTATAATTGTGATATCATAGATGGTCAGTTCTTGCATACATAGCTCTCACTTTGAATATTTCTCCAGGTTCATCCCTCAGCTGTTTACCGAAACACAGGCCGGTTGACCACTTTATTTCAATTAAGGAGTCCAGCTTTAAGAATGCACACAGTTCGTTTTTTTGTCTCATATTTCTTGTGTTTTCTTACCTATATTATTAGTTTTATTACTCCATTGATGGTAAAGAGCTTTCAAGTAAGCATTTCACTGTACTGTTTTACACCTGCTGTATCCTGTGCAAGTGACAATCTTTGAAACAAGCACACACTCAGACGCACACGCTCAGAAACACTCTGAAAATGAGGGGGCCAGGCTATTTTGCTGTTCCCCTTACATCTCCCTCCATGGACAGGAGTTCAAGGCCCCCTGCTTCCCAAATGTTTTAATTTTAGTCTACCTGGCTACCTAGCCTCTGTCATGCTCCCATCCTTCATTTGATAATTGCCTGGAGCAGTCATGTGATTGTCTCATTCAACGCTGATGCTTAAATGTAGGCCCGTAGATAGGCCTGGCCTGCTGTGCTGTCAATGCAGTATTTTTCTGGAGAACAACATATTTTAGGTTTACAGTATAATTGAGTAGGCCTAGATACCAATTATTGAAACGGTTTCCTTCGTCTCCTTTCTTTTAGCTTTTGTCCTCTAGGGAGATGGTAAGTATAGCCAACTGAAAACACAGATACAATCATGTTCTTTCTCAGTTGAGTCAGAAACATAATATCCACTCCACTGGTGTTTCCAGCTATTTTTAACCTTATGTTTGGGAAACACCTACTCTCTGATGCCACATACCGTATGTACATTCTACATAGTGTACATGTAAAATACTCGTGCTGAATGGGGCCCTGAAGCATTCCAGTGTATGTGCTCTATGAGCAGCAGACTGAGTCAGCTTATTGAATCACATTCCACTCAGTTGAGTCTCTCCTCTATCACACAGATTAACTAAGGACAAGCCACACTAATCTCATTTAATTTGGTCATTTGTGGTGTTTGTGTGCCATATCTCTATGCGAGTGGTTGTATGCCATGTGTGTGACCCTCACGGGACAGTTATAATAAGCCATTGTGGCAGCCAAATGAGCAGTGTGGGGATGGAGAGAGGAGACTGGGTTTGACACTGGTCTATTCAGGAATGCTCGGTAGCTCGCAGAATCCCCATCTCTCGAAAACTCTCTCACTCACACACACACACACACACACAGAACAGTCCAGTCTCTTATACTCTCACACACACCGAGCAATCCAGTCACATCCGCGTGCTCCCGAACATTCTTTCACGTCAATACATCAGTTTCAGAAGAGTCCAATCTCTCTCAGGAGAAAGAACCCCTGGAGAAGGAGAGAGAAACAGAGGAGAGGCGAGAGAGTGCTCTATAGCTCCATGGAGACAGCCTGGACACTGGGTCGAGAGTGAGTCAAAAAGAAAGATTTTAAAAAGAGGGCGTGTGTGATTCTTCTCCATCGACTACGTTTTTTTGTGAGTAACTGTCTATCATCTCTCAACTCAATCGGAAAAACTGAGTGTTCGACTGAGAATTTTCTGGACCATATTTAAGAGAGCTCTAAGAAATAGTTGTAAGATGTGAAGATATGTGTTCACATCTGAAAGGTGTCTGTAGGTTAAAAAAAAAATGTTTCAGATGAGAATAAGTAATAACTCCAGAATCAAAACTGCAGCTAGAGGTCAGCAAATGGTGGCAAATAAATACTGTGCTCTTCCTCCCTGCTTTTCTCTCTCTCTCTGGAGAAGTTTATGGTGTGTAAACATGATCCTGCACTAGAACACTGTGTCCTGGGTATTGAGTAACTCGCCAACCCTTGCACCCCTGCACTCCAAACCTCTGTGTGTGTGTGTGTGGGGGGGGACTCAAGTGTGTTACTGTCCACCTTTCACTCCCCTGTGTGTTTTCCAAGTATCCGGATACATCAGTCTGTCAGCTCCACCTGACATATGACAAGCCATGGTGATGACCTCATATCCTCCCCTCCCCCTTCCTTTCCTTTCTCTCCCTTCCCTTGTCCTCCCATCAGTCTCACACAGACTGTGTCTAAACAGTTACGCTGTCATTAGCTGGAATGTCCCACTGACACAGAAACAGAGGGGGAGAGAGACTGAGTACGACAAACTGAAAGCAGCAGAGAACTAAAGTGGAAGCACTCGGATTGTCCGAAAAACGACTGAGGGGGGAAAAAAATCAGAAGAAACTGAAGTACAAGGAGGAGAAAGACAGTGAAGGAGTCATCAAAACAGCGAGAGGAATAGAGCTAGAGAGTAGTGCTGCTGTTCTCCGACACCTAGACAAAACAGTGGTGAGGATTTCACTAAACCACAGTGACGTACGTAGTCTAAGGATGGAGATGATCGGTTTGACCACAGTTCTATCAAGCTTATTTATGTATATCTCTCTTTAGATCCACTCTGTCTAACTATTCTTTTTCTAGCTGCTCTCGCTCACAAAATGGCTTCCAAGGAACGCAGAGGATGAGTCGGAGCCTAACTCGCGAGGGAGTGTCTGCCTGTCTGTCGTCCTGTGAATGTGCTAGCCTTAATCTGTGGGCATTGTTTTGGTAAACGGAGCAAAATAATGTATCGCTGTTGACTCGTCCACCTAAGAGCATATTGCATGCCACATATACAAGTGGTGACAGATGATTTATTTAGTCTGATTCAGACATGGTCTTTCATGTGAGAGCCTGAGAGAGACAGTCTCTGCTGACTGCAGGGTAACATGACAGGACTCATGTTTTACTGTGTGTGTACGTGTGATTATGTGCGCACACTATATGTGTGCAGTGTTTTGTATTTCTCTAATATGTTGCCTCCTTGTCCTCAGTGTGTCTGATGGGCAGCAGTAGCAGCAGCAGGCTGTTTGGTACCCTGGCCCAGACCCTGAACAGTGCTCCACTGGCCCAGCAGGACTACGACCCAGAGCACCAGGACTCAGACCAGGACCCGGAGGGCCTGGAGCAGGCCGACCCAGACCAGCTGCTCAGGGAGTGCGAGGAGATCCTCCAGAACCGGCCGGCCCGGCCACACAGGGACCTGGTCTACCCTGTAGACCCTAAACGCCAGCATCAATACAGGAACAATGAGCAACAGCAAACACCATCTATACGGGTCATGACATGGAACATCCTAGCTCAAGGTACATACAGTGCCTTGCGAAAGTATTCGGCCCCCTTGAACTTTGCGACCTTTTGCCACATTTCAGGCTTCAAACATAAAGATATAAAACTGTATTTTTTTGTGAAGAATCAAAAACAAGTGGGACACAATCATGAAGTGGAACGACATTTATTGGATATTTCGAACATTTTTAACAAATCAAAAACTGAAAAATTGGGCGTGCAAAATTATTCAGCCCCCTTAAGTTAATACTTTGTAGCGCCACCTTTTGCTGCGATTACAGCTGTAAGTCACTTGGGGTATGTCTCTATCCGTGTTGCACATCGAGAGACTGACATTTTTTCCCATTCCTCCTTGCAAAACAGCTCGAGCTCAGTGAGGTTGGATGGAGAGCATTTGTGAACAGCAGTTTTCAGTTCTTTCCACAGATTCTCGATTGGATTCAGGTCTGGACTTTGACTTGGCCATTCTAACACCTGGATATGTTTATTTTTGAACCATTCCATTGTAGATTTTGCTTTATGTTTTGGATCATTGTCTTGTTGGAAGACAAATCTCCGTCCCAGTCTCAGGTCTTTTGCAGACTCCATCAGGTTTTCTTCCAGAATGGTCCTGTATTTGGCTCCATCCATCTTCCCATCAATTTTAACCATCTTCCCTGTCCCTGCTGAAGAAAAGCAGGCCCAAACCATGATGCTGCCACCACCATGTTTGACAGTGGGGATGGTGTGTTCAGGGTGATGAGCTGTGTTGCTTTTACGCCAAACATAACGTTTTGCATTGTTGCCAAAAAGTTCCATTTTGGTTTCATCTGACCAGAGCACCTTCTTCCACATGTTTGGTGTGGCTTGTGGCAAACTTTAAACAACACTTTTTTATGGATATCTTTAAGAAATGGCTTTCTTCTTGCCACTCTTCCATAAAGGCCAGATTTGTGCAATATACGACTGATTGTTGTCCTATGGACAGAGTCTCCCACCTCAGCTGTAGATCTCTGCAGTTCATCCAGAGTGATCATGGAACTCTTGGCTGCATCTCTGATCAGTCTTCTCCTTGTATGAGCTGAAAGTTTAGAGGGACGGCCAGGTCTTGGTAGATTTGCAGTGGTCTGATACTCCTTCCATTTCAATATTATCGCTTGCACAGTGCTGCTTGGGATGTTCAAAGCTTGGGAAATCTTTTTGTATCCAAATCCGGCTTTAAACTTCTTCACAACAGTATCTCGGACCTGCCTGGTGTGTTCCTTGTTCTTCATGATGCTCTCTGCGCTTTTAACGGACCTCTGAGACTATCACAGTGCAGGTGCATTTATACGGAGACTTGATTACACACAGGTGGATTGTATTCATCATCATTAGTCATTTAGGTCAACATTGGATCATTCAGAGATCCTCACTGAACTTCTGGAGAGAGTTTGCTGCACTGAAAGTAAAGGGGCTGAATAATTTTGCACGCCCAATTTTTCAGTTTTTGATTTGTTAAAAAGTTTGAAATATCCAATAAATGTCGTTCCACTTCATGATTGTGTCCCACTTGTTGTTGATTCTTCACCAAAAAATACAGTTTTATATCTTTATGTTTGAAGCCTGAAATGTGGCAAAAGGTCGCAAAGTTCAAGGGGGCCGAATACTTTCGCAAGGCACTGTAGATCTCTGATAGATGATAGAGTACTATAGAATACAGAAGACCACCAGAGCAGAACATGTACTGTATGAGCACCTTCCTAATATTGAGTTGCACCCCCCCCCCATTTTGCCCTTAGAACAGCCCCAATTTGTTGGGGCATGGACTCCACAAGGTGTCAAGCGTTTCACAGGGATGCTGGCCCATGTTGGCTCCAATGCCTGCCACAGTTGACACGTTGTATTGAGTTTGGTTGGATGTCCTTTGGGTGGTGGACCATTATTGATACACATGGAAAACTGTTGAGTGTGAAAAACCCAGCAGCGTTGCAGTTCTTGACACAAACCGGTGTGCCTGGCACCTACTACCATACACCGTTCAAAGGCACTTAAATATTTTGTCTTGCCCATTCACCCTCTGAATGACACGCATACACAAACCATGTCTCAATTGTCTCGACTTAAAAATCCTTCTTTAACCTGTCTCCTCCCCTTCATCTGCACTGATTTGAAGTGGATGTAACAAGTGGTGTCAATAAGGGCTTTCACCTGTATTCACCTTGTCAGTATGTCATGGAAAGAGCAGGTGTTCTTAATGTTTTGTACACTCTATGAATATCCAAGATTCTAGCTCTCAAGACTTCAGACCATGATACTGCTCAGTGCTCACAATGGCTTTCGATCAGAAATTGGGAGAAGTGTTCAACTCTATACAGTAATGTCTACTGCTAATGTCTGGTAACCGTCCTCTCTCCCCCTCTCAGCTCTAGGGGAGGGTAAGGATGGCTTTGTACAATGTCCTCTGGATGCTCTGAACTGGGCTGAGAGGAAGTACCTGATCCTGGAAGAGATCCTCACCTACCGCCCTGACATCCTGTGTCTCCAGGAAGTGGACCACTACTACGACACCTTCCAGCCCATCTTGGCCAGCCTGGGCTACCACAGCACATTCCTTCCCAAGCCCTGGTCCCCCTGTCTGGAAGTGGCCATCAACAACGGCCCTGATGGCTGTGCGCTCTTCTACCGCCGTGCCCGCTTCAGCCTCCTCCACACCTCCCACCTGCGCCTCTCTGCCATGATGCTGCCTACCAATCAGGTGGCCATCGTGCAGATGCTGCGTTGCCGGGAGACGGGCCAGAGGCTGTGCGTGGCTGTGACCCACCTGAAGGCGCGGAGTGGCTGGGAGAGGCTGAGGGGGGCCCAAGGGGCTGACCTGCTGCAGAGCCTAAAGGCTATCACCTCGAGGGCGGCTGGGTCAGACCCAGTCAGTAGGGGACCTGGGGGAGGGAGTGGGACAGAGGGGGTGCCTCTGATAGTGTGTGGGGACTTTAACGCTGAGCCCTCAGAGGACGTGTACAGGCGTTTTATCTCCTCCCCCCTGGGTCTGGACTCCGCCTATAAGCTGCTGAGTGCAGATGGGCAGACGGAGCCGGCCTACACTACCTGGAAGATCCGTCCCTCAGGGGAGAGCTGCAGTACCCTGGACTACATCTGGTACTCTCACGGTGCTTTCACTGTGGACACCCTGCTGGACATACCCACTGAGGAACAGATAGGACCTGACCGCCTGCCCTCCTACCACTACCCCTCCGACCACCTCTCACTGCTCTGTGATGTCAGCTTCAGGGAGCCACGGGATCAACCTCATAGGCTGATGTAGTTTACCTATCCGAGGCTTCGTGCAATAGGGTCCCAGTTCAGGACAGTCCTGGAAGAATCGACTGGATCAAACAACATGTGGGAGTGTGATACTGGAGAAGTGAATGCTTATTTTACTTGAACTGGTGCTGAAATTTGATTCTGCAGATTTGACACCAGAGAGTAGTTATTTATTTATTTTTTAAACCAGTACTTGTTTTCTGTCAAGTGAGATGTTATCCCTCATGATCGTTTTTCTTCATATGAGGTGTATAACTGGTTTAAAGTAATTGGAGAATAGGATCCTTTCAATACTGTAACTGCTATTATTTTCAGTGCTGTGGCAACAAGAATGCCAATGAGCATGTCAAAATAAAATACTTACATTCTGACATCTTGTTTTTGTTCATGTCATGTTTACTTCTTTATTTTAGTGTTTTAATACTTTGGTTAGTTCTGTATGTTCATATTTAGTGATGGGGGGGATCGATACAGTTACATATCTCAAATTATTTTTGGACGATATTAATGCAATACTTTGACTACAAATATCAATTTGTAAAAATACTATTTTTTTTTAGTTAGCGCTGGTCTGCTTTCCCTGGGCCAAAACTCTGGTATTTTTCATCCTATAGCTTGTTCTCCATCTTAGAGCATTGGGCTAGTAACCGAAAGATCGCTGATTCAAATACCCGAGCCAACAAGGTGAAAAATATGATGTGCTCTTGAGCATGGCACTTTGACACTTAAGTCTAATTTGCTCCAGGGGCGCCGCGAGAGGGTTTATTCCGCCCAAGATCTGTCCACATTAGGCAGATCATTAATTAAGTTATTGTATGCGGGGGCAATGTGTCGAATTTAGTCAAAAATAAAAATGAATTTCTTATTTGATCTAATAGAAATGTTGCAATCCTTAGGTTGTTACGACTGTCCTGATAAATGTGATGCACGTGACATCCCGGCAACACTTCATATCTAAGATGAACATGTTGTAATTTGAGACAGTCTATGCATATTCAGGAGGGTAGCGTAACATCTCACTCTCCATTGATTTACAGGCAGTTGACGTCAACAACCCTCATCAAATATTAAAATAACAAGATGTATCCACCAATCCAAAGAGAGGACTAGGCAGGAGTTTGACAGCCCACCATTCTGCTCTGTGGACAACGAATCCCGTTGTTAGGGCGGCGACACAAGCATCTGGTCATTATATCCAGTAGCTCTGCTATGGCTGACCCTTTGAAACAGTCAAATGTATGTGACCATTGTTTTTGTTTTGCTTATTTTTTGTGAGCCAACATGTTTTCAGCATATACTTCCATGACTGATTTAAAACTAGTTTTGTCATGTCTCTCGGCAGCAGACATATCATGAGCAATATGTTTGGAACATCAAATCGCAGTATAGAATCGCGAGAATATCAATACATATCGTATCGGCACCTAAGGATCGTGATGGTATCGTGAGGTCGCTGGAGATTCCCAGCCCTGTTAATATTGTTTGTGACAATGTCCTTGATGTCAAATTTGCCCAGTGTACTTACTAAATGCTTAAGCACAAACTACAAACATTCAGAAAAATCTCTCTCACTCATCCCCCGTCTTTCCGGCTAGTGCATAGGCTAGCAACAATTGTTCTCCACTTCTGACGGTCTCAGGCCATCTTCTCCACTGTGACCCAGCTCTGCTGATGATGTTGTGGCCATCGACAATTTAACAGATTTTATATATATATATATGGTTGGAGCTCAGTCTCCATTGTTCTGCGCCACGTTGTCTTGGGGCCTCCCCCTCAAATCTCTATTGAGAATAAAACATGCACGACTTTAGCTTCCCACTTCACTTCTGCAGCCTTTGGTTGGGCAGTTGGTGCTGTGGACTATCAGGCAACAACAGCAGGCTATTAACACTACTGCCATGTACTGTAGAAAGCAGAACTAACAGCTTGACAGCATACACTGAGTGTGCCAAACATTAGGAACACCTTCCTAATATTGAATTTACATGCTAATTGAGTGACTGACATAAGAAAATGCACATTTTGAAATTGCACCTTGTGTATTCTACTACTAACTCAACTGTAGGTTGAGACCCGACTGAATTCCTTTTTTTTTTTTTATATATATATATATATATATATATACAGTGCCTTGCGAAAGTATTCGGCCCCCTTGAACTTTGCGACCTTTTGCCACATTTCAGGCTTCAAACATAAAGATATAAAACTGTATTTTTTTGTGAAGAATCAACAACAAGTGGGACACAATCATGAAGTGGAACGACATTTATTGGATATTTCAAACTTTTTAACAAATCAAAAACTGAAAAATTGAGCGTGCAAAATTATTCAGCCCCTTTACATTCAGTGCAGCAAACTCTCTCCAGAAGTTCAGTGAGGATCTCTGAATGATCCAATGTTGACCTAAATGACTAATGATGATAAATACAATCCACCTGTGTGTAATCAAGTCTCCGTATAAATGCACCTGCACTGTGATAGTCTCAGAGGTCCGTTAAAAGCGCAGAGAGCATCATGAAGAACAAGGAACACACCAGGCAGGTCCGAGATACTGTTGTGAAGTTTTAAAGCCGGATTTGGATACAAAAAGATTTCCCAAGCTTTAAACATCCCAAGGAGCACTGTGCAAGCGATAATATTGAAATGGAAGGAGTATCAGACCACTGCAAATCTACCAAGACCTGGCCGTCCCTCTAAACTTTCAGCTCATACAAGGAGAAGACTGATCAGAGATGCAGCCAAGAGGCCCATGATCACTCTGGATGAACTGCAGAGATCTACAGCTGAGGTGGGAGACTCTGTCCATAGGACAACAATCAGTCGTATATTGCACAAATCTGGCCTTTATGGAAGAGTGGCAAGAAGAAAGCCATTTCTTAAAGATATCCATAAAAAGTGTAGTTTAAAGTTTGCCACAAGCCACCTGGGAGACACAATAAACATGTGGAAGAAGGTGCTCTGGTCAGATGAAACCAAAATGGAACTTTTTGGCAACAATGCAAAATGTTATGTTTGGCGTAAAAGCAACACAGCTCATCACCCTGAACACACCATCCCCACTGTCAAACATGGTGGTGGCAGCATCATGGTTTGGGCCTGCTTTTCTTCAGCAGGGACAGGGAAGATGGTTAAAATTGATGGGAAGATGGATGGAGCCAAATACAGGACCATTCTGGAAGAAAACCTGATGGAGTCTGCAAAAGACCTGAGACTGGGACGGAGATTTGTCTTCCAACAAGACAATGATCCAAAACATAAAGCAAAATCTACAATGGAATGGTTCAAAAATAAACATATCCAGGTGTCAGAATGGCCAAGTCAAAGTCCAGACCTGAATCCAATCGAGAATCTGTGGAAAGAACTGAAAACTGCTGTTCACAAATGCTCTCCATCCAACCTCACTGAGCTCGAGTTGTTTTGCAAGGAGGAATGGGAAAAAATGTCAGTCTCTCGATGTGCAAAACTGATAGAGACATACCCCAGCGACTTACAGCTGTAATCGCAGCAAAAGGTGGTGCTACAAAGTATTAACTTAAGGGGCTGAATAATTTTGCACGCCCAATTTTTCAGTTTTTGATTTGCTAAAAAGTTTGAAATATCCAATAAATGTCGTTCCACTTCATGATTGTGTCCCACTTGTTGTTGATTCTTCACAAAAAAATACAGTTTTATATCTTTATGTTTGAAGCCTGAAATGTGGCAAAAGGTCGCAAAGTTCAAGGGGGCCGAATACTTTCGCAAGGCACTGTGTGTGTATATATATATATATATACATATTACATACACTACCGTTCAAAAGTTTGAGGTCACTTAGAAATGTTCTTGTTTTTGAAAGAAAAGCACATTTTCTTTGTCATTTAAAATAACAACTTGATCAGAAATACAGTGTAGACTGTTGTAGCTGGAAATGGCAGATTTAAAAAAAAAAATAGAATATCTACATAGGCTTACAGAGGCCCATTATCAGCAACCATCACTCCTTTGTTCCAATGGCACGTTGTGTTAGCTAATCCAAGTTTATCATTTAAAAGGCTAATTGATCACTAGAAAACCCTTGGGAGGCCCCGGTGCACAACTGAGCAAGAAGACAAGTACATTAGAGTGTCTAGTTTGAGAAACGGACGCCTCACAAGTCCTCAACTGGCAGCTTCATTAAATAGTACCCGCAAAACACCAGTCTCAACATCAACAGTGAAGAGGCGACTCTGAGATGCTGACCTAGGCAGAGTTGCAAAGAAAAAGCCATATCTCAGACTGGCCAATAAAAAGAAAAGATTAAGATGGACAAAAGAACACACACTGGACAGAGGAATTCTGAGTAGACAGTGTCCAAACTTTAGACAGGTACTATATATACAGTGGGGCAAAAAAGTATTTAGTCAGCCACCAATTGTGCAAGTTCTCCCACTTAAAAAGATGAGAGAGGCCTGTAATTTTCATCATAGGTACACTTCAACTACGACAGAAAAAATGAGGGGAAAAAATCCAGAAAATCACATTGTAGGATTTTTAATGAATTTATTTGCAAATTATGGTGGAAAATAAATATTTGGTCACCTACAAACAAGCAAGATTTCTGGCTCTCACAGACCTGTAACTTCTTCTTTAAGGGGCTCCTCTGTCCTCCACTCGTTACCTGTATTAATGGCTCCTTTTTGAACTTGTTATCTGTATAAAAGACACCTGTCCACAACCTCAAACAGTCACACTCCAAACTCCACTATGGCCAAGACCAAAGAGCTGTCAAAGGACACCAGAAACAAAATTGTAGACCTGCACCGGGCTGGGAAGACTGAATCTGCAATAGGTAAGCAGCTTGGTTTGAAGAAATCAACTGTGGGAGCAATTATTAGGAAATGGAAGACATACAAGACCACTGATAATCTCCCTCGATCTGGGGCTCCACGCAAGATCTCACCCCGTGGGGTCAAAATGATCACAAGAACGGTGAGCAAAAATCCCAGAACCACACGGGGGGGCCTAGTGAATGACCTGCAGAGAGCTGGGACCAAAGTAACAAAGCCTACCATCAGTAACACACTACGCCGCCAGGGACTCAAATCCTGAGGTGCCAGACGTGTCCAGGCCCGTCTGAAGTTTGCTAGAGAGCATTTGGATGATCCAGAAGAAGATTGGGAGAATGTCATATGGTCAGATGAAACCAAAATAGAACTTTTTGGTAAAAACTCAACTCGTCGTGTTTGGAGGACAAAGAATGCTGAGTTGCATCCAAAGAACACCATACCTACTGTGAAGCATGGGGGTGGAAACATCATGCTTTGGGGCTGTTTTTCTGCAAAGGGACCAGGACGACTGATCCGTGTAAAGGAAAGAATGAATGGGGCCATGTATTGTGAGATTTTGAGTGAAAACCTCCTTCCATCAGCAAGGGCATTGAAGATGAAACGTGGCTGGGTATTTCAGCATGACAATGATCCCAAACACACCACCCGGGCAACGAAGGAGTGGCTTCGTAAGAAGCATTTCAAGGTCCTGGATTGACCTAGCCAGTCTCCAGATCTCAACCCCATAGAAAATCTTTGAAGGGAGTTGAAAGTCTGTGTTGCCCAGCAACAGCCCCAAAACATCACTGCTCTAGAGGAGATCTGCATGGAGGATCTTGTGAAGACTTACAGCAAACGTTTGACCTCTGTCATTGCCAACAAAGGGTATATAACAAAGTATTGAGATAAACTTTTGTTATTGACCAAATACTTATTTTCCACCATAATTTGCAAATTAATTAATAAAAAATCCTACAATGTGATTTTCTGGATTTTTTTTCTCATTTTGTCTGTCATAGTTGAAGTGTACCTATGATGAAAATTACAGGCCTCTCATCTTTTTAAGTGGAGAACTTGCACAATTGGGGGCTGACTAAATACTTTTTTGCCCCACTGTATATCTATATGTGTGTGTACAAAACATTAGGAACACCTTCCTAATATTGAGTTGTACCCCCTTTTTGCCTTCAAAACAGCCTCAATTCATCGGGGCATGGACTCTGCAAGGTGTCAAAAGCGTTCCAACGGGATGCTGGCCCGTGTTGACTCCAATGCTTCCCACAGTTGTATCAAATTGGCTGGATATCCTTTGGGTGGTGGACAATTCTTGATACACACGGGAAACTGTTGAGCGTGAAAAACCCAGCAGCATTGCAGTTCTTGACACAAACCAGTGCGCCTGGCACATACTACCAAACCCTGTTCAAAGGTACTTAAATCTTTTGTCTTGCCCATTCACCCTCTAATGGGCACACATACACAATCCATGTTTAAATTGTCTCAATGCTTAAAAATAATTATTTAGTCTGTCTCCCCTTTATCTACACTGATTGAAGTGGATTCAACAAGTGACATCAGTAAGGGATCAGAGCTTTCACCTGGTCAGTGTATGTCATGGAAATAGCAGGTGTTCTTAGTTTTGTACACTGTTCACAGGGATATTTGTCACTGTGTGAAACTGGGTACTTTGAGAGGGACTTGAGACCATCACAGCCCTCCAACCAGCACCACAGGGACTGGAGAAAGACCCCCACACCCTGCATAAGTAATCGGGTTTGTGTGGTACCTTTCCCTCTCCAAGTCTCCCCAGGTCAATGTTGCCGTTGGTGTCAGGCTGAGGTTGTGTCTTCGGCTTCCTTCCTTCCCCCTGTAAGGAAACCAACCAAATATAAGTTAGTACACTTCATATAATATACAACTTCATGTTTATTACAGACACACAGGGGCAGTGGACAACACAGAGATGGATAATAAAGAAAACATTTAGTTGCATCGGAGGCTGACCATAGGTAAGTGCGTGTGTGTGGTAATGACCCCTCAGCTGGTTAGCCCTTAAGTCTGCTGCCCTTGAGCATGACTCTGGACACAATGGTGAGTCAGAATAGGATGAGTGTGAGGGAATAGGTGGACAGGAAGTTACATGGGGCTTCTAACCCTGATCTCACCTGATCCCTTCCAATCCCATCAGGCCATACTGTCAGAGGACATAACACTGGGAAATAACAGATGACGGAGCCCAGCAGGTAAATGAATACCAAATAGCACAGTGTGCAGTGATCCAAGTCCTTAGCATTTCTCCTCCATCTGCAATGATGGGTATACGACTGCACAGAATGTCTGCACCAATTGGCTCATTCATCCCCCCCTCATCTCCCTGTAACTATTCCCCATGTTGTTGCTGTTAATTAGAATATTTTCTCAGTCAATTTACCTGGTAAAATAAAAAATGATCCTCATAAATAGGCACTTTGACAGTAAATGTGATGTGACTGGATGGGTTACTACCAATATTGTGTGCATTACCATACCATTCATGTGTCAAGTAGTTTCAGATGTTCTTGAGGCCAGGATAGGACATGTACAGTGCATTCGGAAAGTATTCACACCACTTTTTCCACATTTTGTTACGTTACAGCCTTATTCTAAAATGTATTCAATTGTTTGTTTTTCTCTTCAATCTACACACAATAAGCCATAATGACAAAGTGAAATGAGGTTTTTAGACATTTTGGAAAATAAAATCTGAAATATCACATTTACTTAAGCATTCAGACCCTTTACCTAGTACTTTGTTGAAGTACCTTTGGCAGTGATTACAGCCTCGAGTCTTCTTGGGTGTGACGCTACAAGCTTGGCACAACTATATTTGGTGAGTTTCTCCCATTCGTCTTTGCAGATCCTCTCAAGCTCTCCCAGGATGGTGTATCGCTGCAGAATGCTGTGGTAGCCAGGTTAAGTGTGCATTGAATTCTAAATAAATCACTGACAGTGTCACCAGCAAAGCACCCCCACACCATCACACCTCCTTCATGCTTCACGGTGGGAACCACACATGTGGAGATCATCTGTTCACCTACTCTGTCTCAGAAAGACATGACGGTTGGAACCAAAAATCTCATTTGGACTCATCAGACCTAAGTATAGATTTCCACCGGTCTAATGTCCATTGCTTGTGTTTCTTGGCCCAAGCAAGTCTCTCCTTATTTTGTGTCCTTTAGTGGTTTCTTTGCAGCAATTCAACCGCGAAGGCCTGATTCACGCAGTCTCCTCTAAACAGTTCATGTTGAGATGTGTCTGTTACTTGAACTCTGGGCTGCAATCTGAGGTGCAGTTAACTCCAATGAACTTAATCCCTACAGCAGAGGTAACTCTGGGTCTTCCTTTCCAGTGGTGGTCCTCATGAGAGCCAGCTTCATCATAGCCCTTGATGATTTTTGTGACTGCAAACATTTTCCAGATTGTCTGACCTACATGTCTTAAAGTAATGGCGGACTGTTATTTCTCTGTTTATTTGAGCTGTTCCATAATATGGACTAGTTCTTTTACCAAATAAGGATATCTTGTCAGTATACAATTTTTGTAAACATTTCTAAAAAACCTGTTTTTGCTTATGGGGCATAGATTGACAAATGTTTTTAATTTTAGAATAAGGATGTAATAAACATGTGGAAAAAGGGAAGGCATCTGAATAGTTTAAATACACTGTATATAGAATACAAGGCTATTGACAGTAAAAGGTATCCAGCTGAGTTTGAAGACCAATACAAACATCAGCTGTGGGTTGCCATTCTACAGTGGTGTAAAGTAAAAAATAATTGAAAGTACTACTTATGTAGTTTTTGGGGTATCTGTACTTTACTTTTTATATTTTTGGCAACTTTTACTTCACTACATTCCTAAAGAAAATGTACTTTTTACTCCATACATTTTCCATGACAACCGAAAGTTACATTTTGAATGCTTAGCAAGACAGTCAAATTGAAGCACTTATCAAAAGAACAGGTGGTCATCCCTACTGACTCTGGCGGACTCACTAAACACAAATGCATCTTTTGTAAATAATGTCTTAGCGCTGGAGTGTGCCCCTGGCTATCCATACACTTTAAAGACAAAACAAATGGTGCTGCCTGCTTTGCTTAATAAGGAATTTTAAATGTATATGAGCAATTTTAATTACTTTCGATACATAAAACCAAATAATTTTAGACAAGTAGTATTTTACTGGCTGACTTTCACTTGAGTAACTTTCTATTAAAAAGGTATTTCTACTTTTACTCAAGTATGGCAATTGGGTACTTTTTCCACGACTGACCACAGAACACCAGCTATCATTTTCTGATGATTTTACTTGGTGAAACGTCACCATCTACCACACACGGTTTTGGTTTGCCTAGTCCTTTATGTTTTTCAACTCCGTCTGAAAGAGATTCAGTGCCAACAAGTATTGACCAAGACAAGATGTTTCAATTCATGTTTTTATATAATACATACTTCAGTAAAATCTACATCAATACACTTTGAGAGTACATGAAAATAGCATATGCTTCAAAATGTGGGAATATACCATCTGGATCTGTCTTTTCTTAACACAAACATCCTTTCGCTCCCTTTTCTGAACAGTAAAAAATATATATAATAACACAAAAAAAAACATTGAGTGTGGAGGGACAGTGCTGTGGAGGACTAGACTACTTTCCATAGCCAGATGATGGGAACCAACCAGTCAAGAGGAAAACCCAAAGATTTCAACTACGAGACAAAAAGAACTACACTTGCATTGAACTTAGAATACATCGTACGTAACCTGCTGAAGAGTATCAAAAAGTTTACACAAATCTTTCAGGCTTCCTTTATATTATGTTTTTGATTAAAAGAAGCATGTTCAATGTACAATCTAAGGCTTGCCCATCGTTTGAGATCCAAAGAGCTTCTAAAGCATGTACACTCCCCTACATATTTATCTGAACAGCGAAGCTAAAACTTTTAATTTGGCTCTATACGCCAGCATTTAAAATGTGAGATTAAATGTTTCATGTGAGGGGACCGTTCAGAATGTCACCTGTTTTGAGGGTATTTTCCTACATATCTGTTTTACCGTTAAATGAAAACAGTCCATTTGAAAGTATCATAAGTATTTAATATACATAAGTTTAGTATTTGGTTCCATATTCCTGGCATGCAATGACTACATCAGCTTGTGACTCTACAAACTTGTTGGATGCATTTGCAGTTTATTTTGGCTGTGTCATTCTGTACGGTCACCTCACATGAAATAATTCATCAAATCCAAAATGCTGGAGTAGAGAGCCAAATTAAAAGTTTTAGCTTCACTGTCTAAATCAATACGTAGAAGAGTGTAGCTATGTATACAAAGTCCCTTTATCCTCATCTCTTTTCCTGGTTTTCTGATGTGGAGGGAGGGATGGCACTGCAGCTCCAGTTTGAAGACTAGCTCCCTGGTAACTAGGAGCTCCATAGCTGAGGTTCAGAGCTCTCCTCCACTGTATGGTCCTACAGCTCCACTGCCCAGTGATTGGAGGATGGGAAGGGAAGACTCCACTTCAAAACACAGGGTCAATATGGAGTCAGTAGCTGTCGGGCCCCTTGGCCTCGAGTTCAAGATTCAGGGTCCACTGGGTTCTGTGCCAACTGCCGAGTCAGAGGGGTCTCCCGGGCTAGACTGGGGGAGCTCCGTGCTCACTGGAGGGGTGGACTCTGGAAGGGCTGTGTGGGGTGAGATGGCTTCTTTTTCAGGGTGTGTAGAGGGGGTAGGTACAGGGATTGTGATGGTGGTGGAGGGAGGGAGCTGTGGTTTACCTACAGGGGAGGCGGCAGGTGGCTGCTGGGTCACAGTCACAGGCTTTGCCAGTATGAGTGGAGGGGCTGGTTTAGCCTGCACCAGCTGGGTGACTGGTTTAGCCTGCACCAGCTGGGTGACTGGTTTAGCCTGCACCAGCTGGGTGACTGGTTTAGCCTGCACCAGCTGGGTGACTGGTTTAGCCTGCACCAGATGGGTGACTGGTTTAGCCTGCACCAGATGGGTGACTGGTTTAGCCTGCACCAGATGGGTGACTGGTTTAGCCTGCACCAGATGGGTGACTGGTTTAGCCTGCACCAGATGGGTGACTGGTTTAGCCTGTATGAGCTGAGCTAGCTGGCCTGAGAGCTGGGCTGAAAGGTTGCCCTGCGTTAGCTGAGCTAGCTGGGCCGCCGGGATGGTGATGATGGTGATCTTCTCTCCGCTCTTGGCCCCGGCGGGCATCATGGCGGGCAGGGTCTGGATCACCAGCTTGGGCCCGCCAGCGTGGGCGTTGCCCAGGGTGATGGGAGCCTGGGTGGTGAAGACGGTGGAGGAGTTGAGGGTCATCTGACCCAGTGTCGTCGTCATGACCATGGGCATGGCCAAACGCATGGTCCTGTACATAAGACAGAAACAAAGATGTAACTACTTCACAGTGCATTTGGATGAAAATGGACACAGACAGACTCACACATGTAAGTTCTCTCTTATGTCTGCTGCTCCTAACACTTTTTCAAATAAATACCACAGATTTTCTCTTGGGGGGAAAAAAATTTGCAACAAAAATGTATTCATTATTTCATGACTTCTCCAATCATGCCTCTCACCTGTTGCCGGACGAGGTGGGTATGACGGTGACGTAGCTCTGCTGTGTCTGGGTGGAGGTGGCAGGGTCAATAATCAGTGTCTGGTGGTGCTCAGAGGGTTCCCCCTCCTCTCCCTCCTCCTCCCTGTCATCGTCGATCACCCTGATGTTCTTGGGCATGTCTTTAAACTGGTAGGCGAGCCTCTGGCCCGCCACCTTGGCTAGGATCCCCCTCTGGTAGTAATACCTGGACAGGAACAACCGTACACTCAGTTTACTTAACCTAAGTGGCATACCGCTGCATGCATTTTAAGAGGGGAACTTAAGGGTTAAATGCATGCATTTTAAAAAAGACAAATCAAAAATTGCATTATTCATTCCTTAGCATAAAAATAGTAAAGATATGTTGGGTCAACAGTAAGCCTTACACACTAACTATAGTGAGGAATTGGCTAGCCAATATAGTAGAATGGTATCCCATAGTTACCTGAGTGCCCTGCCCATGGTTTCATAGTTCATGTCAGGTTTGTTCTTGTGTTTGCCCCACAGCTTGGACACGGCCTTGGAGTCGACCAGCTTGAAGATGCCCTTGTCCCGCTGCATCCACTTGATGTACCTGGGACAGGTGTTCTTATCCTGGAGGAGATCCAACAGGAACTCCCATAGGTAGGTGGTGCTCCCTGGAGGACGGAGGTAGAGAGAAGACCAACGTCATTCATACAGAGGATCGCTCACACACCGGCTATCTACTTAAGGGATATGGCCCCATCTTGAGTTGCTCTACGTAGAGGAGAATCCCTTCATGGGCTTGACAAACCCTAGCCCTCGCTGTGTGTGTGGTACCTTTTCCCTCTCTGGGTCTCTGCCTGATCCCCAGGTCAATGTTGCCGTTGGTGTCAGGCTGAGGCTGTTGTGTCTTCGGCTTCCGTCCCCCTGCAAGGAAACCAACCAAACATAACTTCGTACATTTTATATAATATACAACTTAACTTTTAATACTGGGTTGCACACAGTGACCAATAGAGACAGATGGCAAGAACGCATGTGGTTGTGTTTGAGGCAGACCTTTCTTCTTCTTGGCAGACGGAGGCTCATAGTCGGGGGGTATAGGGAAGCTGTCCTCTTCTATGGGCTCACACTCTGTAGACACCTCCACCACCGTCTCCATCATCACATCCTCCACTGAGACACAGACAGACAATAGTTCATCATTACAGCCACAGAGCAGTATGAAGATTCAACTCAGACTGCCAAATGGTAACTTTGTGGTAGAACAAACTTTGACACATTTTACCATCATATTTTTCAGCCCGACATCATGGCCCGCCACACACTTATAATGCCTGGCCCCCGGCAAGGCCAATGGAGGAGGGGTTGAGTTGTTACCTGTGTTGTTGCGGTCTCCATGGAAACTGCTGGTGGAGTCCATGTGAAGAAGGGCCTCGGCCGCCTCAAAGGTCTTATCAAAGCACACCATGCCCCCGTGTGACGACACCTCTACTACAACAACACAGGAGACGGGGGTGGACGGGGGTGGTAGGTTAAAGGAGTGGCGAAAATACATTTCATTTCAATGTAATGTTCGTTCAATTACTTTGTTTCAATGAGTATTCAACCGTATCTTCCTATGCCTGAGGCCCTACAGCAGTAGATACCACAGACGTTCACCCTTAGAAGCAGTTAGCTGGGCAAGATGGATGTTTCTTTCATTAAATAATGAGAGGTTAGGCTAAGTGAACCTGTACTTTTGGGACACTGATAGTAAACCGTGTAGCGTTGGAGAGACGTAGCCTGTACCAGCTATCACCCTAAGTCTTCTATTTCGCCGCTCTTTATCTCACTCATTCACAACCCTCCTGCATCCGGTTGTGCATAGTAACTACTGCCTACAGAGAAGACCTATCTTGAGGATGGTCATTGGTCAACATCCTAAAAAGCTGTCCCCTTCCTCAAACCTCATGACTTCTGTCACTCTTCCAGTGGGCTCAGTTCATACACCACTAGATGTCCTTCTTGAGATGGTCCTAGAAGAAAATAATACTTGTGATATATTGGAAAGTCTAAAAGCCAATTTATGCTTGTTCAGGCAATGCGATCCAGAGGCTCTGTACGTGGGGTGACACAATTGCGGAGCTTCCGGAGGCCAACTCGAGCACCGCATCGCTGTGCACCTCCCAAATTTTGTAACAATGCAGAGGGCTCCGTATAGCTCCGCATGGACATGATTGGTTTGACGATAGGTGAGTGTGGGAGGGCCAGTACAGGGCTAGAGCCTTTTACACCCACACTCCTCTAAAGCAATCACTCAATCAAAAAAACACTATCCAAACCCTCTAACAGCAACAAAAAAATATTGCTGTCCAGTCCTGCACCACCCTCCCTCTCACCTGTCTCCACTACCTCGGTGACCACCTCCTGCTCGTCTCCCACGTCCTGCATCAGATAGGTCCCGTCATCGTAGACCAACACCTGGGCAGCGTAGCACTGCTCCAACTGGGCACTGGGCACCTCTTCCACCACCACAGCAGGATACTCCTCCCCTTCCTCCCCTATTACAGTCTCCACTATCTCCTGCACCACCTCCCCCTCCTCACCGAGGTTCTCCTGACTCTGGAGAATGAACAGATACATTGAAGGAAGCGCAAGTTGAAACATACATCATGTGTTGTGTGTATTTGAACATTTGTTGAATCATTTATAATGTTGAGATAACAGAAATGCCAATGTCATGAGAAAAACATGTTATTCATTGGTTCACTTCACAATATTATTCATGTCAATAAGATATTTCTATCAGCCCTGACCCAGCTTTAAGCTTGGAATGGGATTGTGTGTGGCACTGGTATTGCAATCAAAACACCCTTTAAATGTTGCATAGGGAAGGTTAGGGCCGATTGTCTCTTACCTGCTCAGTCTCTTCCATGACAGTGACGTACTCCACCATATTCCCTCCACCGTCTGCCACCACAACAGAGGTCATCACTCATTCCTATGGAAATAAAACAGGGAATCAGAGCCAGCCTCTTCCCCAACCACAGTCCATCACACAGACTAGGAACAGTTCTGTATTGGGCCCTGATTTCTGAAGTATGCACTAGCGTACTCATCACAGCTAACGGAGAAACGAAACTAGCTAGCTTACACTGCAACAGTAACAAGAACATAAACGTCAATTTGGCAAAAATTTTTTTACCATGTTCAGCAATAGGGCTGAGGAAACTCTACACTCTGTAGAACGCAATAGTTGCTTTTTGCGCATCACGTTCACAAGCACTTCACGTTCACAAGCGTGACCCCAATGTTTACATCATTTGTACAGTATCTGTTGTAGCTTCATTAGCCAGCTAACTAGTAACGTTAGCGAACTAGCTAACTATAGGTTCTACATTGTAGCTTTAATGTACATTGATTGGTAGATAGGTGTGTTCCAATTTGTGTTATCAGAGAGATGACACGTTAAGTTAACTTGCCGAACTAACTACTACACAGGAAATGCTTAATAATATTTTAGTTAGTTTGTTAGCGGCTAACTTCGCTCGCTTGTTAGCTACATAGTTAGCAGCGCCAACTAGCTACGGTTGGCTGTCATATGGCCATCCTTGCCCGTTGAACTCCACAGATCCAATCATGTTATTAAGTCAAATTTGGCAAAATAACGTTCCTTACCTCTTATGTTGCTTGTCCTGCAGTGGATAACTTCAAGATAAGTCTAGCTCTGTAAGCTAGCTGGCTAGCCAAATTGACCAGGCCGACGTCGACGCGCTCCTTAATTTGAATACTCTCAATTGTTTGCAAGCACAATATTTCAGCCAAATAGCTTGCTATGTGCTCTTATGTTGATTTTCACCGACAAAACAATACTGAAATTCCGTATATTGCATTTGTTTTAAGTTAGTCCTATTTTACAGGATGTTTCGATCTCACTACTTTCCTGCGCGCCGTCTCTTTGCTGGGGGAAATCGGGCCAACCTTCTGTAGCCCGCTAGCGATGACACATTGGCCGCGATGACGTCAGAGCATCGCGCTACTGTCCCCTGGCAGTGGACCCATCCAAACGTGGCCCTGGCGTTACAAAAAGTCATTTATCGATAAATAAATTATTTCAGACACACTTCTGTAAATAGAAATTGCTGCATGAATACATCATTTGTGATTGCTGGATAACTGCCTGAGGATTTCACAATTTTAACTATATATATATGGTAGCAATGAGGTTTTGGGGTTTACTACGACGACGATAGTGAATGCTCATATATAGGACATAATTTGTCATGGTGTATTTTCAATAGCAGAGAGGTTTCAAAGTTGACACACACACACAAAATAAAGCTGTAGACAAAACTGAAATATTCCTTTATTTCAGAAAAACAGAAATGTTTCAAATAGTCACAGTTTGTAGCCCATGCTAGGCCAGATGCACAGCGTGAAGCCATCCACTATATAGCCCATTCAAAACCTGCCTGCAAACATTAGGACATACACCCCGAATTATCCCATTCCTTAATTAGGAATGATCCTACATTCACTTATCAACGGTCTCGGTACCGTTTCAAATATGCCTAACATATCAAAAATAAAATTTGTGAGGAAAGTGAGAAGAGAACTAGTCCTACAACAAATATGTAGAGTATGTCTACAGTGAAAGCCTTGTAGGGCCTGCAGATTATTTTAACTGGTTCTGACAAAGTTACGAACATGTATTTAGGAATCTAAACTAACTAGTAAATCATCTAATTTGAAAAGCTGAATGTATGCCACCACACAAGCCTGACTGCAGAGTAAAAAAAAAACAAGCACAACACAACTGTTTATACCAGCCTAGGAAAACATGCTATACACTCAAATCATGGCGTTTCCTATTTCAGATACAGCTTTTCACCACAATAAGCTATAGTGGGTCACATAAATAAATGGACTATCGAACAGAAAGGCTCTACAACAGAGGGGGAGGGAGAAAGTTAAAAGAGAGATGAAAATGTCTGCCTTATGAAATCTTGAAGAGCGACATCATGGACTACGCAATGGAGTCTAGCTTGAAGAGACATCACCGACTGTAAAAACCTGACTGATTCGTTGTCATGCTCTTTTCCCAATATGAATCACATGTCTGGCATGCAACTGCAAAGGTTTGTTCAACTGTAATACTGCATTAATAAAAAGGTCTGTGGATCACAAGCTGGAGGAATACTGAGCTGGTAAGGTAGCCTAATTGATCTGGTCTCCCAAAAACAAGTCAGTGACTCAGAAATAGAGTGATTTTTTGATTTGATTTGATTTCCAAAAGCACATTGGAATCAGCCCAAAGAGTTAAAACATGAGGATAGTTGAAAAATGCTGGTCACATTCCTACTCGGCCATGAGGCAATTGCTGGCTGAGCATCGGATGTGTAGTATTGCCTTGGATGGTGAGAATCAGAAGACACCATTGGAGTGAGTCTAGTGTGAGGTTTCTTGGGTGAAGTAAACTATGACATACTATGCTGTGAGAGTATCCTTAGCCTTCACAGCTGCAACCATACTGAATACTAAGAAAATATAACTCCCATTGAGAGAAAGACAGTCTCCGTTCAAAGGTTGTGCAGATGAACCAGTAGTAAACTCACAGTTGTTTTGTGACTGTGCGCATCTAAAAAGGTGAGAAGAGTAATGCATTGTACTATGTACTACATTGTACTATGTACTACATTGTACTAGGTTCGGTTGTGAAGCCTACATAGATGGACCATTTCTAAACGTCTCCAATGTGATACAAGAGGAAGATGTACCTCTTCTTGGAACAGGTGGAGTACATTAGAATAATATATCAGATGTTTGTTTCCATAAAGCAAGCATTATCTGAACATATACACAGACAATTCGCCGATGCAAGACAGGGAGAAAAGTTTTATACTACAGATAAAAATCAAGGGTAGAATGTCAGGGGTCAAAGCGTGTTGAAGGGTTCAAGTGTGGGGGAAGGCACATCCCTTGTCTTCCTCAGAGTAGATATATCATCCAGGGGCTCCAAGTGCTTACTGTGAAGAATAGAATGAGAAGAAAAGTTAAATAAAAACACATGGTATCAAGACTGGTGCATGACAGACCAGACAGAAAAAGTAATAAACAAGTATGCATCTAATCACCAAGGGAAAACACTATCGTTTTAGGTTACACTATGTCCAAAAGGAAAATGTTCCTTGTGTATTGTAATCTAACCTAAACCTGTGTAGTGTTTTCCCCTGGTGAATAGATGCCTACTTAGAGAAGTGACTACAGAAGTTCAATACCTGTCAGTTGGTTCAACAGCATCTGTATCCTAAGCAGCCGTCGCTTGCCCTGAAGACCAACGTGGTGAGATCACATTAGATCACAATACTCTGACTAACACTGAAATAGCAGTAGCCTGTTAATCTAGGTTTCAGATACAGGATCACCCAGTTTGTTGCAGGACAAAAAACTGCAACGCAGGAAATGCAAACGTGTCGTCTATTAAAAGGCTTAGAAAAGGCTTCTGAAGTTTGTAATTTCTTTTTAAACATTTCAGACTTAATTTGCCCCAACTAAAAATGTATCAACCCCTACCAAAAACGTCCATGAATTATAATCCACATTTCCATTTGCTGCGGGATTATTTTCCTGCTGTGAGAAACCGGTCAAATTAAGATCCTACCTCTGTACAACTACGTGTACCAGTATGACTGGTCGCATCATCGGTTACATTTAGCTCAAATAGATCCTTTTCAACAAAATCCTGAATGCCTGTGTTTGCATATATAAAGAGTGTCAGTCTTATTTTTTTTATTTTTATAATCTACTCATCCAACTGATCAGACATTTTTTTTATACCTTTATTTAACTAGTTAAGTCAGTTAAGAACAAATTCTTATTTTCAATGACGGCGTAGGAACAGTGGGTTAACTGCCTTGTTCAGGGGCAGAATGACAGATTTTTACCTTGTCAGCTCGGGGATTCGATCTTCCAACCTTTCAGTTCCTAGTCCAACGCTCTAACCACTAGGCTACCTGCTAGGCTAGGTTACCTCATCAGTTGCATCCTGTTAATTTGTCAAGTTACCTGTTACCTCAGCAGCAGGGGCCTCGTCTTCGTCTGGGATAATCCTGCCGGTCATGGGGCCAATCCCCAGGACTTTGGGCCTCTTGTCTGACTTGCTCGCTCCGTCCAGCACCACGACAATGTACTCCTTAGCAGCTGGCGTCTCTGCCTCCACAGGAGCGGCGTCTGCCTCCACAGGAGCGGCGTCTGCCTCCACAGGAGCGGCGTCTGCCTCCACAGGAGCGGCGTCTGCCTCCACAGGAGCGGCGTCTGCCTCCACAGGAGCGGCGTCTGCCTCCACAGGAGCACAGGAGCCGTCTGCCTCCACAGGAGCAGCGTCTGCCTCCACAGGAGCAGCGTCTGCCTCCACAGGAGCAGCGTCTGCCTCCACAGGAGCAGCGTCTGCCTCCACAGGAGCAGCGTCTGCCTCCACAGGAGCAGCGTCTGCCTCCACAGGAGCAGCGTCCACAGGAGCAGCGCTGCGTCTGCCTCCACAGGAGCAGCGTCTGCCTCCACAGGAGCAGCGTCTGCCTCCACAGGAGCAGCGTCTGCCTCCACAGGAGCAGCGTCTGCCTCCACAGGAGCAGCGTCTGCCTCCACAGGAGCAGCGTCTGCCTCCACAGGAGCAGCGTCTGCCTCCACAGGAGCAGCGTCTGCCTCCAGGAGCAGCGTCTGCCTCCACAGGAGCAGCGTCTGCCTCCACAGGAGCAGCGTCTGCCTCCACAGGAGCAGCGTCTGCCTCCACAGGAGCAGCGTCTGCCTCCACAGGAGCAGCGTCTGCCTCCACAGGAGCAGCGTCTGCCTCCACAGGAGCGGCGTCTGCCTCCACAGGAGCGGCGTCTGCCTCCACAGGAGCGGCGTCTGCCTCCACAGGAGCAGCGTCTGCCTCCACAGGAGCAGCGTCTGCCTCCACAGGAGCAGCGTCTGCCTCCACAGGAGCAGCGTCTGCCTCCACAATCTCTGCTGCGGCAGCCTCAATTGGAGCTTCTTCGACTGCAGTTGGAGCCTCTTCTATGGGTGCGGCCTCAACTGGAGAGGCTTCTTCTGCAGCTGGGACCTCTACAGGGGCAGCCTCCTTGACTTCTAAAACTACTTCAGCGACTGTTGTCACCGCCAAAGCAGAGGCTGCAGCCATAGCGACTGGTGCCACTGAAAAATAAAACCAAGCGCCGATACATCACTCACACTCATGTTACAAAAAGACTCAATATCTCCAACTCAATCAACATACAGTGCATTCGGAAAGTATTCAGACCGCTCAACTTTTTCCACATTGTTACGTTACAGCCGAATTCCAAAATGGATTAAATAAATAAAAATCCTCAATCAACACACACAATGACAAAGCGATGAGCAAATATATTAAAAATACAAAACAAATACATAACTATTCAGACCCTTTGCTATGAGACTCGAAACTGAGCTCAGGTGCATCCTGTTTTCATTGATCATCCTTGAGGTGTTTCTACAACTTGGGAGTCCACCTGTGGTAAATTAAATTGATTGGACATGATTTGGAAAGGTACACACCTGTCTATATAAAAGTTCCCACAGTTGACAGTACATGTCAGAGGAAAACCCAAGCCATGAGATCAAAGGAATTGTCTGTAGAGCTCCGAGACAGGATTCTGTCGAGGCAGAGATCTGAGGAAGGGTACCAAAACATTTCTGCAGCATTAAAGGTCCCAAAGAACACAGAGGCCTTCATCATTCTTAAATGGAAGAAGTTTGGAACCACCAAGACTCTCCCTAGAGCTGGCCGCCTGGCCAAACTGAGCAATCGGGGGAGAAGGGCCTTGGTCAGGGAGGGGACCAAGAACCTGATGGTCACTCTGACAGAACTCCAGAGTTCCTCTGTGGCGATGGGAGAACCTTCCAGAAGGACAACCATCTCTGCAGCACTTCACCAATCAGGCCTTTATGATAGAGTGGCCAGACGGAAGCCACTAATCAAGAAAAGGCACAAGGAATTTGCCACAAACACCTAAAAGACTCTCAGACCATGAGAAACAAGATTCTCTGGTCAAAAGTAACCAAGATTGAACTCTTTGGCCTGAATGTCAAGTGTCACATCTAGAGGAAACCAGGAACCACTCATCACCTGGCCAATACCATTCCTACAGTGAAGCAAGGTGGCAGCATCATGTTGTGGGGATGTTTTTCAGTGGCAGGGACTGGGAGACTAGTCAGGATCGAGGGAAAGATGAACGGTGTAAAGTACCGAGAGATCCTTGATGAAAACCTGCCCCAAAGCGCTCAGACTGGGGTGAAGGAACACCTTACAACAGGACAACGACCTTAAGCAAAAAGCCAAGACAACGCTGGAGTGGCTTCAGGACAAGTCTCTGATTGTCCTTGAGTGGCCCAGCCAGAGTCGGGACTTGAACATCTCTGGAAAGACCTGAAAATAGCTTGCAGCGACACAACCCATCTAACCTGACAGAGCTTTAGAGGATCTTCAGATAAGAATGGGAGAAACTCCCCAAATACTGTTGTCTTATTCTCTGTAATACAGAGTACATTGTCGTGGTGCTGGAGGGAGCGAGCAAGTCAGACAAGAGGCCCAAAGTCCTGGGGGTTGGCCCCATAACCGGCAGTTGTAGCGTCATACCCAACAAGACAAGGCTATAATCGCTGCCAAAGGTGCTTCAACAAAGTACTGAGTCAAGGGTCAGTACCAGTCAAAAGGTACTTACAGTACCAGTCAAAAGTTTGGACACACCTAATCATTTCAGGGGTTTTCTTTATTTTTTACTATTTTCTACATTGTAGAATAATAGTGAAGACATCAAAACTATGAAATAACATATGGCATCATGTAGTAACCCAAAAAGTTCAATCAAAATACATTTTATATTTCAGATTCTTCAAAGTAGCCAACCTTTGCCTTGCACACTCTTGCCAGCTTTGCACACTCTCAACCAGCTTCATGAGGAGTGCAACAGTCTGGAAGGAGTTCCCACATATGCTGAGCACTTGTTGGCTGCTTTTCCTTCACTCTGTGATCCAACTCATCACAAACCATTCCATTTGGGTTGAAGTCAGATGATTGTGGAGGCCAGGTCATCTAGTGCAGCACTCCATCACTCTCCATGGTAAAATAGCCCTTACATAGCCTGGAGGTGTATTTTGGGTCATTGTCCTGTTGTAAAACAAATGATAAGTGCAAACCAGATGGGATGGCTTATCGCTGCAGAATGCTGTGGTAGCCATGCTGGTTACTATTGTCACCAGTAAAGCACCCCCACACCGCCTCCTCCATGCTTTACGGTGGGAACTACACATAAGATCATCCGTTCACCTACTCTGCGTCTCACAAAGACACAGCGGTTGGAACCAAAAATCTAAAATTTGGACTCATCAGACCAAAGAACAGATTTCCACTGGTCTAATGCCCATTGCTTGTGTTTCTTGGACCAAGCAAGTCACTTCTTCGTAGTGGTTTCTTTGCAGCAATTTGACCATGAAGGCTTGATTCACAGTCTCCCCTGAACATATGATATTGAGATGTGTCTGTTACTTGAACTGTGTGAAGCATTTATTTGTGCTGCAATATGAGGTGCAGTCAACTCTAATGAACGTATCCTCTGCAGCAGAGGTAACTCTGGATTTCCTTTTCCTGTGGCGGTCCTCGTGAGAGCCAGATTCATCATAGCGCTTGACAGGTTTTGTGACTGCTCTTTAAGTCTTGAAAGTTTCCGGATTGGCTGAACTTCATGTCTTAAAGTAATGATGGACTGTCCTCTCTCTTCTTATTTGACCATTTAAGAAATTCCACAAATTGACTTTTATCTAGGCACACCTGTTAATTGAAATGCATTCCAGGTGACTACCTCATGAAGCTGGTTGAGAGAATGCCAAAAGTGTGCAAAGCTGTCTTCAAGGCAAAGGGTGGCTACTTTGAAGAATCTCAAATCTATTTTGATTGTTTCACACTTTTTGGGTTACTACATGATTTCATGTGTTATTTCATAGTTGATGTCTTCACTATTATTCTCCAATGTAGGAAATAGGAAAAATAAAGAAAACCCCTGGAATGAGTAAGTGCGTCCAAACTTTTGACTGGTACTGTATGTAAATGTGATATTTCAGTTTATTTTTTAATACATTTCTAAACATTTCTAAACCTGTTTTTAATCATGGGGTAGTGTCTAGATTTTTAACATTAAAAAAAAAATCAATTTCAGAATAAGACTAACATAACAAAATGTGGAATAAGTCACCGTACCACACTCAACCAATGTGATGTGTAAAAAGGCGACCGAGAAAAACACAAGCAGTTAGCCATGCCAACATGGAAGTTGTAGTATTTTGTGTACAAATCCCAAGAGATGGTCACACATTCTTGTTTGAAAAGTGCAGTTTAACCAGAAACGTTACAATCACTTGACTTCATGGGTTAGGGAGAATACGAGCAAGTGCAGACAAACACCACTTAGCCATTAGCCAGACAGAAGTCAATGACTTACAGGGAAGCCATGCTAGTTGAAAGACTCAGTGAGACTAATCCGAAAAGGGTAGTTTGAGTTGTACAAATAAAGTAAAAAATCTTTGCAAAAACGAAAGACAAGACAGGCATTAGCTAGAGCTTCTACAGGGAGAAAAAGGCAATCCGAATGGGTTGAGACCATTTCTTGCATTTGCATCTATATTGTCCAGTTGGAGGTGAATATAGACCTTCACCATGCAGTGGCATTGACCTCTATTGCATTCATCTCATTTTCCAAAACTCCCACATTTCAACTAAGACATGTACATTTTTGGGGGGAGGGGCACATTTTTGGTGAATAATGCAAAGCAGAAATGCATTTGACCAAGGCAGGCTAGCAGACAATGGAAAGAATGTACCCACCAGAGCACTGAGTGACCGCAGGAGAATGGGTGGTATTGAGTGGGTTAGGATGGAGCCTACAGGTGCAGAATCATTAAGGTCCGAATGGCATGAATGGAATGGTTTCAAACATATGGAAACCACGTTTGACTCCATTCCATTGAGCAAGTCCTGCTATAGCACCTCCAACCAGCAGTGACATGGGTGCAGATAGCAGGCATAGCAAAGAAAGGCATTGCCGTGTACCACTACATTGTTCCATTGAGCAGATGAGGGTACAGAAAGTGATGAAGTTAGTGTCTGGAATAGCATTTAACTGAGCATAAAAATTCCACATAGTGCATGTACGCAGCACAAAATACCTTGTAAGAATAGAAGTATGATTGAGTCATTTCTAAATGTGAATACAGACATTAAAATAAGTGTATCAGAATATACATGTAAAAGACCATCATTTTGCATGTTGCCAACCACCCTTTATAAAAAGAGGCCACCTCAAATAAAATGCCTTCCTGCCAAATATCACAAAGGCACACACACACACACACACACACACACCAAATGGGATAATGGTTTGATTTGAAACACATTGGTCTTGACATATTTTCACAACTAGGGAGATTCGGATGTGTGTGCTGCTCTAGAGTAAATCATTTGTCCACTCGTGGGGCAACAGTGCAGAGATGAATTAACTCGTGTCAGTGTGGTGGATTTATCCCCAGGTCCTTAAATGGTAAAACTATAGTATATTATATAAAAATATATTAGAACGTTTGGTTAAAGGTGTTTTGATATTTACGCAATTATCACATTTCTAACATTCTGAAGGCAGATTGTCTTGTCATTTGACCTTGTGATGGAAACCATTGTTTTGGAAAGACACTGGTTTTCTGCAGCCGAAAGCCCTACAAGCGTAGCGTATTCGCGCAAGCAAACCAAATCCAGACAAATTAAACACGGGAGGGGATCTTTCCAGTCTCTCAATACTTTTATTGTTTGGCTCGATGAAGTCCCATTACACAACTACTCACTGCGTGAACCAGTTTTTTTTTTTTTAAAGAGCAACATCTGAATGACCACATGGTTGAGTTCATCAAGTTAACCTTACGAGGTCATTCCCTCAAAGTTCCAGTTTGACAGTGGAGAATAAAACACACGGCAACAGTTTGTTGTGTTACAGTCACAGAGCGTGCACAGGTAGGGTTGTCTGTACTAGCAGAAGCTATCACACGGCTGCACGAGATGTGCAGCGGGTTAGGTTTAAACAAAGCTTTCATCATTACGTCGGCGTGTACCAACTCAGTGATATCTGGCAGAGAAGCATATTAAAAGAGGCTTAAAAAAGTACAGTAAATGTAATATCTCCCAAATAAACCCTGAGTAGTAGTGATTGGTTAGCCGTGGACTGGGCGTACACATTACAAACAGAATAATCAAATGGCTCATTTGAGGTGTTTTCCTGTTTTTGGTTGCATGCGGTGAGAGGTTAAAGATTGTTGATACGCTAGGTCAGTGGAGATCATAAACAGAATGGTGAAAGATGAGTGGGCCATGTTTGAGAGGAAGGGAGAAGGGTGAAAAGGTCGTTTGGAGGGAGAAGTGATTTGCAGCTGTGTGTTTGTATCCTTACTGTAATGACACAAGGTTGAAACCATTACATCCTTAACTGTGCAAGAGATAGCACTGATGACATCACTGCCACTTCCTAAAGGTTCTCACTGTGGCGATCTGCTGTTGTTTGGATTGGGAATTCAGGAAAACACAGCCTCAGCAATGAAAGCTTTTTAGTGCTTTTACCATCTCCAGGAATCACAACAACTATACTGTACACAGCCAGGAGAGACTGAACTACATAAAGTAATCAAACCCCACAAAGTCTGGAAGCTTCTAGTGTGAAGGGGGGAATAACAATATTCTACTCAGTCTTCTCACTTTAACTTAATCAGTCATATCATTAATTACACCTCTGCCATCTATATAAACTCTAATAAATAAAATGTGTTCTTTCCAGAGAAGAACCTTTACATCTCAGGAGTCAAGCTCTAAAGTGTTTTTTGGAAAAGGTGGGATCAGTTTTAGGTGGTACTGTATTATATGGTGTGGGTAAATAGTGCACACCTAACCTTCCTCTAGTTGCTTGTCTATCAGTGTGTATGCGTGTTGGGCTGGTGGTGAAGGACAGTGTACGCGCCCGTTACACCGCAGTAACAGCAGCCTCGGGGGCTACCTCCTCCTGTGTGGCCGTACCATTGCTCTCTGGCTCTACCACAGCAACTGCTTCCTCGGGGAAGGCGGGCACGGCAATGGCCTCTGCAGCATCCTCCATGGCCTCGGCCACTATGACCACTTCCTCTGCTGCCGCCTCTACTTCCATGGCCACCTCAACGACCTCTTCAGCAGCCTCGGCGACAGCCTCTGCGACCTCCTCCACCACAGTCTCTGCTTCTACTACAGCCACTTCCTCTACTGCTGCCTCCACAGCAGGTTCTTCAGAGACTGCCTCGGTCTCTTCAGCAAGTTCTGCTACGTTTTCCGCCTCTACAGCCTCTTCAGCTGCAGGCTCCTCTCCAGCCGCCGCCTCCTCTGCTTCCTCCTCTCCATCGGCTACTGCTTCCTCACCTGAAACAGGAGGGAGGGAAATGTATAAATCAGTAAAGATGGCATCGATCTTTGAAGGGAACCAACACCACACTGCCCGAGTAAGCCATGCTCTACAACACAATACTCAAAGAAATAAGTGGATTTACAGAGCATGTGAATTACCCTACATAACACCTACAATAACAGAATATTCACATAAAGTCATTTTTCTAAGTCATATCTGATCTGTACAGCTCTGATCTAGTTCTGTATCCTGAGCTGCCGTGTGCACAACTACACACTCAATCATACACCACGTCACACATGCCCATGCCATTCCTCTTACCACACCTCCGGCTCATACCACACTCCACCTAGAAGGGGGAAACCCCAGCAAAGCAAATCACTGCAGAGGAGAATTCATGACAGAACCACATGCAAACCCAAAGACAGAAAGGGAGGGAAAGAAGAATAAAAACGACAGAGGGAGGCAGGCAAAATTAAAGTGACATAGTGAAGGTACACAGGGTCAGGTCAGAGGCTAGAGGGTGAGAGGATAAAGATGGCAAATCTTACCATCCAATCAAAGCTACCAGTACCTGGAAATTCCAACAATAACACAGAGACAACCAAGGTGGTTTGTGCACATTTAATTTGAAAATGTACCCATTAACATTAATCCATCCTGGAAGAGGCCACATACAAGAGTTCATCAAATCAAAAATGGGGAAATAAGAGAGAAATCCAGCAGAGAAACTTTCAGAAACAGACAATAGTTGAATGTATGGGACGTAGCAGGAAAGTAGAAGAGATTTCCCCCTTTTCAGATTCATCCAAACAGTCCAGTAGGCTATAAAGTCCCCTGACGTGTAGGCAATTTACTTTTACACTGAAAAGAGTAAAAATAGGAGCGTTAGCGGAAAGGGAGGAAGAGAACCTTTAACCAAAATAACTTTCAAATCAGAAAAATTTCACCATTATTGAAAATTCAAGTTCAACATCCAAGAATATGATAATCAATTCCCTATGTGATTCTCTTGCTTGTGCAATGCACTGATAATGTGAACAGTGCGTTAGCATTCTAGGTGCATAACCCCCTTAAGGGCGCACTAAGATGACATCACCTGTTGTCTCTGTTTGGTAGCGAATAAAGAGCCTCTAATAAAGAGGTACAGGTTTTAAAGAGGTAAGGGGAGACAGAGGATTAAAAGTGAAAGAGAAGGGGGACATGTTTTGGGATGGATCGTCCAATAGGAAAGGAGTAGTGTCAAGGAGGGGGACCCCCTGTTCTGATTAACAGGTATTTCAGACAAAAGGATAGGTTAGGGTCAGATGGGAGAAGCTGGGTGGGGTGGGATCAGATAGGAAAAAAAAAAAAAAAAGAGTTTCCTTTCAGAATGATCACCAATAAAATCTATATATCAAAGTCATCAACAGCATTAGTCTTAAGTTTACCATCTTGAGAAACCAAAATATTTTGTGCAGGCAAACTCATTCCCGAACAGGTCCTTCCAAATATTACCATCAACAGTAGGTTTTACACCAACCAGATGCTTATGGTCCCCTAAAAATCTTTCTGGCATTAACCAGGTTTCCAGTCAACCCTTTTATGCACGTTAAGTACATGTCAGAATTAGTTTGACAGGCCTGAATGAAACAGCAAGTCTAAACTTCCCAAATGTCGACAAAACACGCTAGACAAGGTGGGATCTTTGTGTGTCTGTACAATTAATTAGAGAAATGGTGATAAATGTTTTTTATGCGCAAATATTGATATAATAACCATCATATTGGAAGTAAACTTGGGAGTCACGCGATGACATGCATTCTACAGTGCCCCGAAACCTGCTCCTTTTACATACTAGACGACCAGTTCTTATAGTCTTTAGCCGTACCCTTATCCTACTCTTCCTCTGTTCCTCTAGTGTTGTAGACGTTAATCCAGGCCCTGCAGTGCCTAGCTCCACTCCCCTTCCCCAGGCGCTCTCATTTGTTGACTTCTGTAACTGTAAAAGCCTTGGTTTCATGCATGTGAACATTGGAAGCCTCCTCCCGAAGTTTGTTATATTCACTGCTTTAGCACACTCTGCCAACCCGGATGCCCTAGCCGTGTCTGAATCCTAGCTTAGGAAGACCATCAAAAACCCTGAAATTTCCATTCCTAACTATAACATTTTCTGACAAGATAGAACTGCCAAGGGGGTGGAGTTGCAATCTACTGCAGAGATAGACCTGGATAGTAAGACAGAACTCTGCAGGCTATGCCCAAACAATTTGAGCTTCTACTTTTAAAAATCCACTTTTCCAGAAACAAGTCTCTCACCGTTGCTGCTTCCTATAGACCACCTTCTGCCCCCAGCTGTGCCCTGGACACCATATGTGAATTGATTGCCCCCAATCTATCTTCAGTGCTCGTGCTGTTAGGTGACCTAAACGTAGACGTGCTTGACACCCCGGCCATCCTACAATCTATGCAATCTATACTTCTGTGTATTGATTTTAAGAAAGGCATTGATGTTTAGGTACACGTTGGAGCAACGACAGTCCTTTTTCGCAAAAGCGCACCACATCGATTATATGCAACGCAGGACACGCTAGATAAACTAGTAATATCATCAACCATGTGTAGTTATAACTAGTGATTATGATTGATTGATTGTTTTTTTATAAGATAAGTTTAATGCTAGCTAGCAACTTACCTTGGCTTCTTACGGCATTCGCGTAACAGGCAGGCTCCTCGTGAGGCAGGTGGTTAGAGCGTTGGACTAGTTAACCGTAAGGTTGCAAGATTGAATCCCTGAGCTGACAAGGTAAAAATCTGTAATTCTGTCCCTGAACAAGGCAGTTAACCCACCGTTCCTAGGCTGTCATTGAAAATAAGAATGTGTTCTTAACTGACTTGCCTAGTTAAATGTGTAAAAAAATAAATTTAAAAAATAATAATAAAAATTTTTTTTAAATTAAAAAATACAAATAAAAAAAAATCGGCAGAATCGGCATCCAAAAATACCGATTTCCGATTGTAATGAAAACTTGAAATCGGCCCTAATTAAATCAGCCATTCTGATTAATCGGTCGACCTCTACTCCAAATACACCTCTGCTGTCTTCAATCAGGATCTCAGCGATCACTGCCTCATTGCCTGTGTCCATAATGGGTCTGCGGTCAAACGACCTCCCCTCATCATTGTCAAACGCTCCCTAAAACACATCAGCGAGCAGCCCTTTCTTATCAACCTGGCCCGGGTATCCTGGAAGGATATTGACCTCATTCCGTCAGTAGAGGATGCCTGGTTAGTCTTTAAAAGTGCTTTCCTCACCATCTTAAATAAGCATGCCCCATTCAAAAAATGTAGAACCAGGAACAGATATATCCCTGACTGCCCTTGACCAGCACAAAAACATCCTGTGGCATACTGCATTAGCATTGAATAGCCCCCGCGATATGCAACTTTTCAGGGAAGTTAGGAACCAAAATACACAGGCAGTTAGGAAAGCAAAGGCTAGCTTTTTCAGACAGAAATTTGCATCCTGTAGCACAAACTCCAAAAAAGTTTTGGGACACTAAAGTCCATGGGGAATAGGAGCACCTTCTCCCAGTTGCCCACTGCACTGAGGCTAGGAAACACTGTCACCACCGATAAATCCACGATAATTGAGAATTTCAATAAGAATTTCTTTACGGCTGGCAAGTGTGTCAAATCGTAGGGCCTGTTGTCCGAACCTCTGGCAGTCTCTATGGGGGTGCCACAGGGTTCAATTCTCGAGCCGACTCTCTTCTCTGTATACATCGATGATGTCGCTCTTGCTGCTGGTGATTCTCTGAACCACCTCTACGCAGACGACACCATTCTGTATACTTCTGGCCCTTCTTTGGACACTGTGTTAACTAACACCCAGACGAGCTTCAATGCCATACAACTCTCCTTCCGTGGCCTCCAACTGCTCTTAAATACAAGTAAAACTAAATGCATGCTCTTCAACTGATCGCTGCCCGCACCTGCACGCTCGTCCAGCATCACTACTCTGGACGATTCTGACTTAGAATATGTGGACAACTACAAATACCTAGGTTTCTGGTTAGACTAAAATCTCCTTCCAGACTCACATTAAACATCTCTAATCCAAAATTAAATCTGGAATCGATTTCCTATTTCCCAACAAAGCATCCTTCACTCATGCTGCCAAACATCCTCGTAAAACTGACTATCCTACAGATTTTTGATTTCGGCGATGTCATTTACAAAATAGCCTCCAACACTCTACTCAGCAAATTGGATGCAGTCTATCACAGTGCCATCCATTTTGTCACCAAAGCCCCATATACTACCCACCACTACGACCTGTATGCTCTCGATGGCTGGCCCTCACTACATATTCGTCGCTGCTACATACAAATCACTGAAGCTGGAGACTCATATCTCCCTCACTAACTTTAAGCACAAGCTGTCAGAGCAGCTCACCGATCACTGCACCTGTACATAGCCCATCTGTAAATAGCTCATCCAACTACCTCATCCCCATACTGCCATTTATTTATTTTGCTCCTTTGCACCATAGTATCTCTACTTGCACATTCATCTTCTGAATATCTATCACTCCAGTGTTTAATTGCTATACTGTAATTATTTTAATAGGCCACTATGGCCTATTATTGCCTTAACCCCCTTATCCTACCTCATTTGCACACACTAACAATTCCTCTACAATGCAAAACTTTTTCTATTGTGTCATTTACAGTATGTTTGTTTATTCCATGTGTAACTCTCGTGTTGTTGTTGATGGTGTCGCACTGATTTGCTTTATCTTGGCCAGGTCGCAGCTGTAAATGAGAACTTGTTCTCAACTAGCCTACCTGGTCAAATAAAGGTGAAGTAAAAATGTTTTAAATGTGAGGTCCTCCCACTACGACTCGGGAAAGCATGCAGTTTATTAGGCTACAGATTAAATATATTATGAACTTCACAGGGTGGTGAAAGTGCAAGGTGATGACCTTGATGCTCCTTTCCAATAAATATTGAGGGTCTTATTCTGGTGACATGAGGATTGATGCTAGGCTGCAGTTTCACAAATTAAAATAATCTTGCTCTATTGTCCATAATAATCTCATGTAGGCTATACCAGCACTGTATCTGTGAGCGGTTGACTAGAGCGCACATGCCAATACCAGAGAGGGAACATGCGCGATTTTTTATATATATATATATATATATATATATATATACACAAAAAAATCTGAAAAAGCGATGGAAACCCAATTAACTTGTCTGTACATGGGAATTTAACCCATGGAAACATCTCTGGTGGGAAAATCCAAATGATATTTTTGCAGACTGTTGCGAACTGGATGGAAACCTAGCTAATGACAGAAAGCCAAGAGCAACTCCAGAAAACTAATAGAGTAGAACCTGGTTTCATTCAAATAAATGAGTTAATCTCAGACAGTTATCCTATTTACACATTAAAGACTAAAAAGGTTAAAAGCACTTAGAACTCGTTGCTGATCAATTAATTGACTGAAGATTGATCAGATGAGGCAAATGGCTCAGGCAGTTATTAACCAGAACAGGGAGACCTTCTAGCGTGGGTGTAAGAATCGATGTGATTGGTGCTCCGCAGTGAATAACCAATGAGGATTAAGGAACCCTATGATGAGTGGAGACGTCACTAATAACCATAAAGTAGATTATCGTGGCATTTCACAGCATTTTTTTTTTTTTAAATCACTGAAATGCAATACGTGAAGATTCCACCCATTTCTGAATCCACTCCTTTTCGCCAACATTGGTTCTCAGAATGCGTTTTCTGAACGTGTCAAGAGGAAAACCTAGGTTTGTGAGTGTAACTATAGAGAAACAGATACATTTCAAGGCAATCAGTGAGAGAGTGAAAAAACAATCAAATCCATGCCAAGGTACGCTTAGTCAGTCTAAAAACTACATTTCATTGGTCATTCAGAAAGAGTTATTTAACAAGCTGTGAGTTCAAATAAATCAAGGACATTATAGCTATAAAAGCCACACATAGGAACTCACCCTCCTCTTCCTCATCCCTGCCTGGAAACAGACAGAAACGCATTGTCACAGGTTTACATGTGGATTATATGGAGTGTATGATTATAGTGACCCGGCTGATACGTGTATAAATGGTGTATGTATATGAATGAGGTTGGTTGTCTTAGTAGGCATGTCTGATCTGTACCCAGTTATGATATATGATACAGACATGGTGGGTTTTATCTTTACACACTTGTATGAGCGTGACAGCCGTGCGCTTGTGTGAAAGCTGTGTAGTTGGGAGTTTATGGTTATGCTGTAGCCTGCCAAAGTAAACATCCATTACCACAGGACAACAAAAGGTACTGTAATTATACATCTTATCTCAACTGTTTATACAGCAGAAGTAGTCAATTATGGACCTCTCCCAGTATTAATACCTAACTGCCTGGCTACTGTTGGATGACATAATAGCTGGTCATATAAATAGAATGGTATTGGACGAGAGTGTGTTTGTGTTTTCAGGAAGTGATTATGGCAAAAGTGAGGAGTGATAGTGGGATGACTTGAGAACGATATACAGGGCTCTGACAGCTGCCTGGACAGCAATGACCAGAGAACGTGGGGGGGGGGGGCTGGCTGGCCCGCTTGGCTAAGAGTCAATGGTGGTCTGGCCAAAAGTACTGCCTGCTTGTTATTGCAGCACACAGAGTACACAGCACACAGAGTTGACTAGGCTGTCCCATCTGTGTCAACAGTTATTAATAAACTATGACAACGAAAGGGGGAGGCCGGAGACAACTATCAGTGTGTGTGTGAATTCTAATGAACTCAGCAGGCTGTCTACTGTAGCAGAAAGGCGGGGGGGGTGCGTGGTCACTCAGTGACATTCCTTGGTCGTAAGTAGAGGATTATCCAGGCCTGCTGTCCCACAAACCCTAGCTTGGAATTCTGCCTCACACAGACAGGCGTCGAGCTGCACTGCCAACCATGACTCATGAATAGAGAGAGCTGAGGCCACTGAACTGAGGGGGGTCACAGTCGTTGGACCCCATACCAAACAGGGTCTAATCCAATAACCTGGGAGGTGAATGACACGAGGGGTTAGTTGAGGTTGTGAGGTAAGACTATGGGTGAGGTTGTGAGGTAAGACAATGGGTGAGGTGAGACTTACTCTTGGGGGGCCATGGTTTGGGAACCCACTCGGTCTTGGGACGAGCGTTGATATCCGCTACACGGTCGGTGAATCTGGCGTGGTCTGTGGTCACAGTGCTGTACGTCTGTTAGAGGAAACAGAAGATCAATGCTCAAAATAGTTACATATTTTCCTCTACCAATGAAACACATTATAACAGTCTTCTGAGGGCAACTTTAGACATGTAACAGAATAAAAGAGCACATTATAAAGTTCAAGGTTTATGGGAAAAGGCCAGTCTGGTATTGTTTTTCCCCCTATGAGCTACGTCATCTAAACTCAAACAGATCAAAGTAAAAAATGGACAAGTGTAGACTCACATAGGCGACAGCTCCAACGAAGGCCCCACCACACAGCAGGGCATAGATGATGTTATCACCAGTACCACCGGGGAGCGACGACATCTGTCGCCGTGGCAGTACTACAACAACAAAAAACAATAAAGGTCACCAGTTAGGTAAAGGTCACCCGGCCTTCAGAGGTAATCAGGAAACACGGTAGATGTCACAGGATATTCAACATTTGATCTTGACCCCACAAGATTGGTTTAAAAAGATTACAATAGGACAGACCTAATGCAGTGAGAGGGAAGCATGAGGACAGAGGATTTGTTGAAGCATGAGCCCTGGATTTTTATTGGATTAGGTGGAATGGGTTTAGGTGTCCAGGAATATGCCTGTCAGAGCTCATTTGACTCCAACTGAAAAACAGTGCTCGGCTGGTAGAACGCCAACCAGACTAACACTAGGCAAAAGGAATAAAATGAAATAGGCTAGGTGTAAAACAAATGTTTAGTCGAATTCGAGCTAACGTAAATTTGCCTAGAAGGTCAGTGCAATAGCAATATTCAACAGCAGGTCAAATGACCCACCACCAATTTTCATCTTTCTCCTGCAGCATATTTTTTATGATAATCAGCACAAGGGGGTGCTTTGTCATTTGACATAGTTCTTTCACTTTGTAATGGCTCTCCGGGAAAGCACAGTCATCGGCAGAAAAAAACAGTGTAGCCAGGCGCTTTGCTTACTTACGCCAAGACCTGGACCAGAGTCAGCGTTTCTTCCTAATGCTGCTGGTCAGTGCCCTGCCCTCATTGGCAGACAGGCACACAAACGCCATAGACGCAGACAATCTTACACACCACTTAGAACACCACAAACACACACCTCTAGACGATTGTTTTTGTGACGGACACACAAAACCCTTCGAAGACAGACATGCATATAAAGCTATCGTGCAGACAGACTTGCACAAAAACAGTGTCACAGCTTTGCCACGGTGAAAATAAAAATGTGTCAAGTAGCTACAGTTGAGGACACAATGTACAGTAGTCACTCCCCGGTTTCACTTGTACAGCAAACAAGCACACCCCAAACGAACAGGAGAGCCTGCAAGCCTTTCACATTGAGTGAGCATACGTGGGGGACCAGTTATTTAGGCTCAAATTAAGTTCAGTCTAGATTTTAGTCTAGACATAACTAGTTTCATTGGAAGAGCACCAGTAGGTTCTCCTTTCAAAAAGGAACACCACAATGATAAAACAGGGAGTGTCACTGCAGGGGAATTTTAACCCTCAAAGTTCTCATCCCTGTAATCCAATCACTGTGGCCCTACCTCTGTAACAAGGCTCTAGACCAGCTAATCTGTTCAACCCCCACTGCAGTCCCAGGGTTATAGTGGCGTGGGATTGTGATAACACAAGTGGCCGTGGATCAATGTCATAGGATTAAGCTATGATACCCGCTCTGTGGCTCAGTACTGGTCAAGGGAGGGGAGTGGACAGGCAGGGTCCCACTGCGATAACAGGAGTCCCTTTTGTGCATGTAGAGTTGTATGCTGTACAAACGCAAATCAGGGGCCAGTGTTGCGTAATCTCCTAAAATGCCTCCAATGGTGTTTGGCAGCAGGACATCGGACAAGCTCATATTTGTGTGTGTGTGTGTGTCAGTGGGGAGAATGCTGGAGCAAAAGCACAAGGCATGTCATGTTGCGATCTTTGCTTAGCCCTTGGGCCATTTCTAAGAGTAGCTAAACCAGTTTCTGCAGGGGCTACAGCAAAGAATGAGGAACGCCATGGTACCAACAAACAGTGTGTAGATTCCACTGAAAGGTGAAGGAAAATAGTGCAAGGTAAAGCACACAGGGAAACTAGGGGGGGTTGATCATTTAGTATGTTTTTCTCTCAGAAGCTTACCTGTAAATAACTACCAAAATAAAAATAAACACTTGATTAATGCGAAGTATGTTGGAAAAAGGTGTGGTTCCTGAGTTAATTAAGCAATTTACATCCCATCATGCTTAAGGTCACGAATAAAAACGCCCAGTTCTAGCTTGTTTACGTGATTTTGGCAGTTACCTGTAGTTGTCAGCACAGCATATGGTTGTCTGATTTCTTGAATCTATGCCAATTGAATGTCTTTTATATTAAGGTTTAAAGCGGCGTCGAAATGCAATGAGTTACCGTTTTCTGTTCAGAAGAATGCAAGTTCATTGGTGCGTGGTCCCGCAGAGGGCGCTGTATGGTGACGCGTGCTTTTTTCCCCAGTCCATACATTGAGACGCCAGTGACACGTTCTCTACCACGTGAGCCAAAGTAGGAACCTTATGTATGCCACCTCCGATTTAGTTAAGGTCAAATATTAATAATGTTTAATAACAATAAGGTTATGTAACCAGTTACCTTCTAAGCTCGTGGTTCGTAACTACAGTTAAAATGTATGATATGCACACCTAGGCCATCGTCCTCGACAAAAGTGACAAGCTGGTACCGACAAAGAAACAAAGTAATTCACGATTGGATAGGATTAAAGATTTGTTGGCACAGTCCACCACGGAGTCTGCATAGTAACACTTGCACTTCGTTTCGTAAGAAAATTACATGGGCCCATCTTGTTTGGTTTGGATAATTTGAGGGAGTGGATTGGACATGGAGAAAACAAGTGTCTCTTTAAAACGTGTAATGTAACAATTTAACGCTCCAATATCAAAATTAACACAATGAAAAGATTTAGAACATAATTAATTGGCCAACATTCCAATTGACCTTCACGTCCCTTGTACTGTAAAACAGGTGCCATCTTTCAAATTTGGGATGAGACGGTTTCAGTAAAGCCAAACCACATGAGAACAAAATGTTATATTCTGAAATGTACGAATATTCCTCTACCCATAGGCTACCCTTAGCTTGTACATACAGAGGAAAGAAAAGCCAACAGGGATACACAGTTGCCATCTTGTATCATGTAACGTTACAACTTTAATGTGGTAAGACTTCGCTATCAATTTGAACCGATTTTGTCATACTCACCATCTCTAGATAACTGGTAGGCTGACTTCCTTGCCAAATGCCCACATCTTTGCCAGGCCGTTCTGCAGAGAAACATCGCTATGCGCTATCCAAAAGCTACCAGAGGAATGCAGCGTGCGCCGAAGCGAGGGAGGGCAGAATGAATGGCTGGAGATGACAGGGTGTGCGAGCCTGTGATGAACGAAGCAGAGCCCTATCTCACTTGTGCTTAGCACTGGATGTGTGGTAGTGATGGCTCGTTCGTGAACGAGTCGGCTCTAAGAGCCGGCTCTTGTAGGTGAACGTTGGGAGCCGGCTCGCATATCAGAAGTGCCGAATCTATTCATAAAAAAATATAAAACAATCAATTATTTACATTCATATAATTAACTAATTCATTGACTAAAACGATTGCCACCGATTTCCAGCCATTTTCGATCGTGGAGGACATAGTTTTTAGAAATTATAGCAAGAGTCTAAATCCAATGTACACAATTCCAAGCAGGAAACCCCTTTCAAAATCACTTATTCCACAACTGTATGAGAGCACACAGGCTTCAGTGAGGGAAATAGTCCAAAAAGCTACTGCAGCTTGCCTTACCACTGACTGCTGGACATCAAGGGTAACCACTTCGTACCTGTCGGTTACATGTCACTTCATTGAAGATTTTGATGTCTAGCTGTCTTCTGGACTGCTTTGTGTTCAGTGACAGACACACCAGAGAACTTGGCAGAGGAACTGTTGAGAGTGGCCAGAAAATGGCAAGTAGATGGAAAAGAGGTCTGTTGTGTTAGCAACAATGCAGCTAACATAACCAAAGCCATGGACATTTTACAATTTACCCATCATCCATGTCTTGCCCACACAATCCACCTGATTGTAAGAGATGCTCTGAAGGTGAAGACCACTGTGGACAAAGTGAAAGCAGCTGTGGAGTACTTCCACAGGACCACAGTAGGTGCTGAAACACTAAAGTCTACACAAAGCCAGATGGGGATGCCTGAGCTGAAGCCTGAACAAGACTGCACTACAAGGTGGAATTCAACATGTTATATGTTAAAGCGGTTTCTTGAGTCAAAGGATGCCATCATCTCTACCCTGACCATTGTCAATGCATCTGTTGATGATCTGACCCAAGAGGAATGGGAGGTGGAGGAGGAGGTGTACAGAGTCCTGGAACCCTTTGAGCAGGTCACTGTGGAGATCAGTGGAGAGAGGTACAGTAAGCAGTTATTACTACATAATTTAATCCAGTATTATACATGTAGATGAGAATGTAGTATCAGTAGACAAACATAAACCTGAACTAATAAGTTACTGTTCTCTCTTTTCAGCTATGTGACATCCTCAAATGATACTCCTGTGTAAGGGTCTGCAGCGAATCACAGCCAGCCGCCAGAGAGAAGCAAATGTAACCACTCGACATGTGACAGACTTGATGGACACCCTATGTTCATCAATAGACAAAGTTCCACAGAATGGAATATAATCACATGCTATCAAAACCTGCTGCACTTGACCACAGGTTTAAGAAGTTAGCCTTCAGTGATGCCAGAGCGATTGATGAGGCACTTCAAAGAATAACCACCGCTGCAGGGAGGGACAGCCCCAGCAGTCCGCTGGCTCAGGCACCAGGGAAACAGGAAGAAGATCTGCAGATCTTCTGAGTTGGTGGAAGAACAAGGCCTCCGTCTACCCACGGCTTACTAAAGTCATGACAAGGACACTGCATAGTGGCCAAATCTGTTCTCTCAGAGTGTCTTCTCGAAAACAGGACCAATAATTACTGAGAGAAGAAACCGCATCAGCCCCTCGAAAGTGAGGCAGCTTGCATTTCTGAATGCAAATCTCTCATAAAAGCAAAATATGGTCAGCATTGCTGTGTGCTGCTGGTTATAGCATGGCAATAATGAACAGAGAGAAAAGAGGGACTAGTTTAATGTTTTAAGTGGGATGCTGCAGTTTGCACATAATTTTTTATTCTTTATGGTGTAATATTCTATTATGTTCAGATTGTATTCGTTTTGAATTGTTACATTTATATGCACTTTGTTTATGTACATTAAAGTTATACTTTAAATGCACATATGTAATAGCATCTTTTCTACATTTCAATTCGTGGGATGCTGCAGTTATGCACATTTATTTTTCTTAGATATGGTGCAATATTCTATTATGCTGTTCATATTGTATTCGTTTTGAATGGTTATATTTATATTCACTTTGTTTATATACATTCAAAATAAAACACTCAAAAGTACTTTAAATGCAAATGTTTAATAGCATTCTTTTTCATAACCACAGTGTATTTAAAAATGCATTGGTTTGTTAAGGTAGAGTATGATTTCATTTAATAATTTAATTAGAACTGTTTTAACACCAATCATAGTCAAACTAACGCAAACTTTCTGACTTGAAAAAATACAGAACATATATTTTTTTAAAGAACCGTTTGGGAGCCAAAAGAGCAGCTCTTTTTTTGTGAGCCAGCTCACTGAAACGAGCCGGCTCACTGAAAAGCACCGGAATACCCATCACTAGCGCCTAGTATAATTGTAATTGAACACAGAACAATCGATTGCAAACCGGTATGATTTTATTTAGCGACATGAGAGTCTGCGTTCTTCAAATAAAGTACAACTTTAAACCAGTTACTGTAACGTTTTGCAATAAAATAAAACCGTTTATGAAGGTCTAGTTGTGTCTGAGAGAGTATTGAATGAAAGTGTTACATGTTTTTGCATGTTAAGATGCGTTTTATTTTTTATTTTTTTATTTCACCTTTATTTAACCAGGTAGGCCAGGTGAGAACAAGTTCTCATTTACAACTGCAAACCTGGCCAGGATAAAGCAAAGCAGTGTGACACAAACAACAGAGTTACACATGGCAATAAATGGGCCATAGTGGCAAAATAGTTACAGTTTAGCATTAACACTGGCGTCATACATGTGCAAGTAGACATACTGGAGTGCAAAAGAGCAACAAAAAAATATATGGGGATATATACGGGGTGTGCTATTTACAGATGGGCTGTGTACAGGTGCAGTGATCGGTAAGCTGCTCTGACAGCTGATGCTTAAAGTTAGAGAGGGAGATATAAGACTCCAGCTTCAGTGATTTTTGCAATTCGTTCCAGTCATTGGCAGCAGAGAACTGGAAGGAAAGGCGGCCAAAGGAGGTGTTGGCTTTGGGGATGACCAGTGAAATATACCTGTTGGAGCGTGTGCAATGGGTGGGTGTTGCTATGGTTACCAGTGAGCTGAGATAAGGGGGGTTTTCCCTAGCAAAGACTTATAGATGACCTGGAGCCAGTGCGTTTGGCGATGAAAATGTAGCGAGGGCCAGCCTACGAGAGCATACAGGTCGCAGTGGTGGGTAGTACATGAGGCTTTGATAACAAAACGGATGGCACTGTGATAGACTACATCCAATTTGCTGAGTTGAGTGTTGGAGGCTATTTTGTAAATTATTATCGCCAAAGTCAAGGATCGGTAGGATAGTGAGTTTTCAAGGATGTTTGGCAGCATGAGTGAAGGAGGCTTTTTTGCGAAATTGGATGCCAATTCTAGATTTAACTTTGGATTGGAGATGTTTGATGTGAGTCTGGAAGGAGAGTTTATAGTCTAACCAGACACCTAGGTATTTGTAGTTGTCCACATATTCTATGTCAGAACTGTCCAGAGTAGTGATGCTAGGCGGGCTGGCGGGTGCAGGCAGCAATTGGTTGAAGAGCATGCATTTCGTTTTACTATCATTTAAGAGCAGTTGGAGGCCATGGAAGGAGAGTTGTATGGCATTGAAGCTCATTTGGAGGTTAGTTAACACAGTGTCCAAAGAAGGGCCAGAAGTATACAGAATGGTGTCGTCTGCGTAGAGGTGGAACAGAGAATCACCAGCAGCAAGAGCGACATCATTGATATATACAGAGAAAAGAGAGTCGGCCCAAGAATTGAACCCTGTCGCACCCCCATAGAGACTGCCAGGGGTTCGGATAACAGGCCCTCCGATTTGACACACTGAACTCTATCTGAGAAGTAGTTGGTGAACCAGGCGAGGCAGTCATTTTGGGCCTCAGCTAATGGTAAAGCAACTCATTGGATTCAACAAGACTTCCAGTAGCTTCTCAACCCTACACTAGGCGTTAAATTAATACACACCTTTATAGGGTTCTGTGTAGTGTTCCAACACAGCCATATCTCCATGTAACTGCACCAGTGGCGAATTTAGCATGTAAACAAAACATGTGGGATGCATGCCAGCAAAGCCACTACACAACACAACACTAAACAATACATTCATTGCACTATAATGGTGACAAACTGTTGCCCACAAACCTTACCACTGCTCCACCTGGCTTTCAGATGAGCCTTGTCTGGCAATGAAACAGTTCATTAAGCCTCATTTACTGCCTTTAAAAAAACATAGCTGATGTGGCTGACTTGCTTAAACAAATGTGGTTTCTTCTTACAATTGTGATGTACAAACTATGGCATAAGGGTACGACAAGTGGATAACCGTCAATCCGTAATTTCGTTTAAGACATTAATGAGCGAGCTAGGATGAACGTAGTCAATATAACTATTTGTTCAGCATTTACAGCGGCAGAATTCAGAACATGGACTGTTCTTACAGTGTTCTCCCTGTACACCAATTCAGAACTGTAGGATAAATAAAGGGGGCATATAAGCAGACAATGAAAGCTCTTACAATATTAGATTATTACATTTCTCAAAAACAGGTTATAGGCTACCTGTTCACCACCAAATCAGAACAATAGGTGAAATTAAGCAGGGTAAATAGACCAAATTATTAGGGTAAGGCACATGGGTTATTAACAGCTTACTACACAACATCCACTTAGAAATACTTTCTTTGCTACAGTATACATATCTCTCTGGCATATTACATAATTTATGCATTAGCATACAAGACATTTTTGGACTCACTTGAACAGGAAGGTGGAGCGGAGGTCCTTCGTGGGCAAATGTTGTCATCAAAGTCTGCCATTCTCTGGATTTATGGTGCTTTCAAGACAAATGGGAACTCGAAAAAGGTTGAATCATGATGACGTCAGTGATCTTCAGGTCGTAACTCTAGAAAGAGGGCCGAGTTCCTGATTAACAATTCCGAGTTAGAATAAAGTTCAAAATGTATTTTCTCAGTCATAGCTCGTTTTTCCCGAGTTCCCAGTTGTCTTGAACTCACTAAAGTCAGATTTTGCAGTTCCGAGTTAAGTTGTTTTGAGCGCGGCAGAAATCATGCTTCATTGACAGTATGGCCGATGTTGATTGTTTATCATTTTAAACTAGGAAAAGAGATCCTTAATCTTAGACTTGGGACTACACAGCTACTCCACTGAATAGCAGGCTAATGATTGCTTTGCAATGTGCAATGCTTACAGTTAGCAACTGATTCCATCCAAACGACTCATTGCTGAATTTGCAATTTCCAACTTGTTGTGCAATGTTTATGTCCAATGGCCGATGAGCACCGATACATTTTATCTATCATTTCTCTTCATATGACAAGGATTAAAAAGGTAGATTGTAGACTTGATTCATGATCATGACTGCTAGCTAAGATTTGGAAAATATGATGTTGACATGATTAGTCCAATCAACGATACTGTAGATATAACGTGATTTGATGTCATTTTATCTGTGGCGAATGACCTTGAGCCTTCTTGGATGGGCACTTCTAACTCTATGGCAGCAACCAAGAGGCTTTCATTTTTTAGCTCTACCCTTAAACTTGGCGGTGAAGTATTGTCCCCCTGAGTGACAGAACACTTATCCAATCACGGATTAATGCTCCGTATTTTCTGCTGGCTTGCCTCACCACCACAGAAAGCACTGAGTTAGGCTGAAACACCTGCATTTTGGAGCTCCCTTACTCAAGAAAACAAAAAAGAGACCATGTTTGTATGGGGCTTTATTAACTCAATGATATATATATATATATTTTTATACTGTTTGAAAACTGATATGTGACACGTATTAATGCCACAATAACAAGCAAAACAGGCAAGTCCCCCCCACCTCCCACCTGCACTAAATGACGGGTCGCCACTGAACAGCACTTGTTTACGGAAGACATAAGCGGCCACCTGTGCTAATTAGCTGTCTAGCATGCCGAACACGTGTGCAATCGTAACTGGGGAGGAAATGTAGTTTGTCAACTGGAGGCATACAGCGTATGGATCTGCGCAAAACTGTATCTTTATTTGAAAGATTCTTTCTCGCTGATATGAACGATAAGGGGAATATCAGCATATGTTTGGAAACCTGTTTCGCAAGCAATGATTGACATTTCTAAAATGTTCAAATACAGTGTCGGAATTGTAGTTCACAAAAAAATTGTAGAATACAAAAATATGTACTTAAGAAAAAGTACTGTAACATGGCCTAGCGTCCTCCGGGTTAGGGAGGGTTTGGCCGGTAGGGATATCCTTGTCTCATCGCGCACCAACGACTCCTGTGGCGGGCTGGGCGCAGTGCACGCTAACCAAGGTCGCCAGGTGCACGGTGTTTCCTCCGACACATTGGTGCGGCTGGTTTCCGGGTTGGATGCGCTCCGTGTTAAGAAGCAGTGCGGCTTGGTTGGGTTGTGTTTCAGAGGACGCATGACTTTCAACCTTCGTCTCTCCCGAGCCCGTACGGGAGTTGCAGCGATGAGACAAGATAGTAACTACTAATATAATTGGATCCTATGAAATTGGGGAGAAAAAAGGGGGTCAAATTAAAATAAAAAAAGTAACAATGAAAAACATTAACGAGGCTATATACAAAGGGTACTGGTACCGAGTCAATGTGCGAGGGTACAGGTTAGTTGAGGTAATTTGTACATGTAGGTAGGGGTAAAGTGACTATGCATTGATAATAAACAGCGAGCCTTCGGTGGGGGAAAAGGCATTGTTGTGCCCTCTTCACAACATTCTTGGTGTGTTTGGAGCATGAAAGTTTGTTGGTAATGTGGACACCAAGGAACTTAACTCTCGACCTGCTCCACTACAGCCCTGTCGATGTGAGTGGGGGGGTGTTCAGCCCTCCTTTTGCTGTAGTCCACAATCATTTCCTTTTTCTTGCTCACATTGAGGGAGAGGTTGTTGTCCTGGCACCACACTGCCAGGTCTCTGACCTCCTCCCTATAGGCTGTCTCATCATTGTCAATGATCAGGCCTAATGTACCACCGTTGTTGTCAGCAAACTTAATGATGGTGTTAGAGTTTTGCTTGGCCATGCAGTCGTGGGTGAACAGGAAGTACAGGAGGAGACTAAGCACGCACCCCTGAGGAGCCCCAGTGTTGGGGATCAGCGTGGCAGATGTGTTTACCCAGTCCCAGGGTCCTTAGCTTAGTGATGAGCTTTGTGGGAACTATGGTGTTGAGCTGTAATCAATGATCAGCATTCTCACATAGGTGTTCCTTCTGTCCAGGTGGGAAAGGGCAATGTGGAGTACGATTGAGATTGCGTCATCTGTGGATCGGTTGGGGCGTTATGCAAATTGGAGTGAATCTAGGGTTTCCGTGTTGATGGAGTTGATGTGAGCCATGACCAGCCTTTCAAAGCACTTCATGGCTACCGACGTGAGTGCTATGGAGCGGTAGTCATTTAGGCAGGTTACCTTCGCTTTCTTGGGCACAGGGACTATGGTGGTCTGCTTCAAACATGTAGGTATTACAGAATCGGTCAGGGAGAGGTTGAAAATGTCCATGAAGACACTTACCAGTTGGTCCGCGCATGCTCTGAGTACACATCCTGGTAATCCATCTGGCTCCGTGGCCTTTTAAATGTTGACATGTTTAAAGGTCTTGCTCACATCGGCTACGGAGAGTGTGATCACACAGTTGTCCGGAACAGCTGGTGCTCTCATGCATGCTTCAGTGTTGCTTGCCTCGAAGCAAGCATAAAAGGCATTTAGTCCATCTGGTAGGCTTGCGTCACTGGTCAGCTCGTGACTGGGTTTCTCTTTGTAGTCCCGTAATAGTTTGCAAGCCCGTCCACATTCGACGAGCGTCAGAGCAGTTGTAGTAGGATTCAATCTTAGCCCTGTATTGACGTTTTGCCTGTTTTTGTTTTGTCTGAGGGCATAGCGGGATTTCTCATAAGCGTCCGGATTAGTGTCCCGCTCCTTGAAAGCGGCAGCTCTAGCATTTAGCTCAGTGCGGATGTTGCCTGTAATCCATGACTTCTGGTTGGGAAATGTATGTACGGTTACTGTGTGGACAACGTTGTTGATGCACTTATTGATGAAGCCCGGTGACTGAGGTAGTATACTCCTCAATGCCACTCTCTTGTAGATAGTGTGGTCTACAGCTTATCATGAAGTACTGAACCTCAGGCAAGCAATACCTCAAGACTTCCTTAATATTAGACATCGCACACCAGCTGTTATTGACAAATAGATATACACCACCACCCCTCATTTTGCCAAATGTAGCTGTTCTGTCCTGCCGATGCACAGAAAATCCAGACAACTGTATATTATCCATGTCGTAGTCAGCCCTGACTTGGTGAAACATAAGATATTACAGTTTTTAATGTCTCGCTAGTAGGATAGTCTCGAACGGAGCTCATCCAGGTTATTCTCCTGTGATTGCACGTTGGCCAATAGAACGGATGGTAGAGGCGGGTTACCAACCTGCCGACAAATTCTCCCAAGCAACGTGCACTCCTACAGTTGACACAACTTTATCCCCGAAACTCCACAATCCTCTATCCCATGCCCTCCTGCACTCTTCCCACATCTTGGAATATTCGTCCTACACACTACTGTGACATGACCATAAACGTTGCACCTGAAACAGCAGTGGATTTGCCACAAACGCTCAAAGGATAAGTGATATATCCTAACATGAACATGTTGGGTAAAGACTGACTCAAAACTCAAACAGACTGACAGTGACTCCTCTGTTTTACCACGCTCACCATCGCACCAAAACGCGGGCGTCACAAACACCAGGAATTTTCAACTTCAATTGCTCCACCTCCACACTTATCACTACCCCAGAAATCACTCCATTCAATGGTGTCCTGTTCCTAAGAGCAAAGCAAGAAACAGATCTCGACCCAAGTTGCGTCACATGGAGCAATGGAAAACTTAGAGAGCCAATGGACATGAGTTTTGATGACAAGATATTTTGAATTATTTTAATTGGTCAAGGGGCTGTGAAATGTTCTTACAGATGTAAAGGGGAAACAGTTAATCTTATAATACTTGTGTAATATAAAAATACTTGATTGATATATTTTCTAGTTTCTTGAAATACTTTGCAAATGCAACTTATGTCTGAACTTAAATGGTCTATGCATTCCTTTTCCATTTTAGTAGACACTTATCCAGAGTAACTCACTCAGTAGTGATTGCATACATTTTCTTACTGGTCTAGTCCCCCATGGGAATTGAACCCACAACCCCAACATTGCAAGCATGCTCTACCAACTGAGCCACTTCATCACAATCCACTTGATGTCTCAATGTACTCAATTACTGTGTTGTGCATTGTTTTTTTCATGGTGATGGAAAATCTACAGGTGCAAACCTAGATGACCAGCCTATGTACACTATTTATACAAAAGTATGTGGACATCCCTTCAAATTATACTGAACTAAAATATAAATGCAACATGTTGATCCATGTTTCATGAGTTGAAATAAAAGCCCAGAAATTTTCCATCCGCACAAAAAGCGTATATTTCTCAAATTTTGTGCACAAATTTGTTTACATCCCTGTTAATGAGCATTTCTCCTTTGCCAATATAATACGTCCACCTGACAAGTGTGTCATATCAAGAAGCTGATTAAACTGCATGATCATTACACAGGCGCACCTTGTGCTGGGGACAGTAAAAGGCCATTCTAAAATGTGCAGTTTTGTCACATAACACAATGCCACAGATGTCTCAAGTTTTGTGGGAGCGTGCACCAGAGCTGTTGTCAGAGAACTGAATGTTAATTTCTCTACCATAAGCTGCCTCCAACGTTGTTTTAGAGAATTTGGCAGTACGTCCAACCGGCCTCACAACCACAGACCACATGTATGGCGTCATGTGGGTGAGCGGTTTGCTGATGTCAATGTTGTGAACAGAGTGCCCCATGGTGGCGGTGGGGTTATGGTATGGGCAGGCATAAGCTACGGACAACAAATACAATTGCCATCGATAAAATGCAATTTGAATGCAGAGATGCCGTGATGAGATCCTGAGTCCCATTATCGTGCCATTCCTCTGCTACCATCACCTCATGTTTCAGCACGATAATGCACGGCCCCATGTCGCAAGGATCTGTACACAATTCCTGGAAGCTGAAAATGTCTCAGTTCTTCCATGGCCTGTATACACACCAGACATGTCATACATTGAGCATGTTTGGGATGCTCTGGATTGACGTGTACAACAGTGTGTTCCAGTTCCTGCCAATATCCAGCAACTTCGCACTGCTATTGAAGAGGAGTGGGATAACATTCCACAGAACAACTCTATGCGAAGGAGATGTGTTGTGCTGCATGAGGCATGAGATACTGACTGGTTTTCTGATCCACAATCCTACCATTTTTTTAAAGGTATCTGTGACGAACAGATGCATATCTTCCCAGTCATAGATTAGGACCTAACTCATGTAACTCATGAAAATCTTTGAAATTATTGCATGTTGCGTTTATTTTTGTTCAGTGTAGTGGATTCGGCTATTTCAGCCACACCTGTTGCTGACAGACATATAAAATCGAGCACACCGCCATGCAATCTCCATAGACAAACATTGGCAGTAGAATGGCCTTACTGATGAGCTCAATGACTTTCAACGTGACACCGTCATAGGATGCCACATTCCCAAGAAGTCAGTCAGGCAAATTTCTGCACCGCTAGAGCTGCCCCGGTGAACTGTAAATGCTGTTATTGTGAAATGGAAAGGTCTAGGAACAACAACGGCTCAGCCTCAAAGTGGTAGGCCACACAAGCTCACAGAATGGGACTACTGAAGCGCGTAAAAATCGTCTGTCCTCAGTTGCAACACACTCACGAGTTCCAAACTGCTTCTGGAAGCAATGTCCGTACAAGAACTGTTCATTGGGAGACTCATAAAATTGGTTGCCATGCGCCTGTGACCTCAAATTGATTTTGTCCCCCCTCCACACTAAACACGATCACAACACACAGGTTGATACAGTGGGGCAAAAAAGTATTTAGTGAGCCACCAATGGTGCAAGTTCTCCCACTTAAAAAGATGAGAAAGGCCTGTAATTGTCATCATAGGTACACTTCAACTATGACAGACAAAATGAGAAAAAAAATCCAGAAAATCACATTGTAGGATTTTTTATGAATTTCTTTGCAAATTATGTTGGAAAATAAGTATTTGGTCAATAACAAAAGTTTATCTCAATACTTTGTTATATACCCTTTGTTGGCAATGACAGAGGTCAAATGTTTTCTGTAAGTCTTCACAAGGTTTTCACACACTGTTGCTGGTATTTTGGCCCATTCCTCCATGCAGATCTCCTCTAGAGCAGTGATGTTTTGGGGCTGTTGCTGGGCAACACGGACTTTCAACTCCCTCCAAAGATTTTCTATGGGGTTGAGATCTGGAGACTGGCTAGGCCACTCCAGGACCTTGAAATGCTTCTTACGAAGCCACTCCTTCATTGCCCGGGCGGTGTGTTTGGGTGTGTCATGCTGAAAGACCTAGCCACATTTCATCTTCAATGCCCTTGCTGATGGAAGGAGGTTTTCACTCAAAATCTCACGATACATGGCTCCATTCATTCTTTCCTTTACACGGATCAGTCTTCCTGGTCCCTTTGCAGAAAAACAGCCCCAAAGCATGATGTTTCCACCCCCATGCTTCACAGTAGGTATGGTGTTCTTTGGATGCAACTCAGCATTCTTTGTCCTCCAAACACGACAAGTTGAGTTTTTACCAAAAAGTTATATTTTGGTTTCATCTGACCATATGACATTCTCCCAATCTTCTTCTGGATCATCCAAATGCTCTCTAGCAAACTTCAGACGGGCCTGAACATGTACTGGCTTAAGCAGGGGGACACATCTGGCACTGCAGGATTTAAGTCCCTGGCGGCGTAGTGTGTTACTGATGGTAGGCTTTGTTACTTTGGTCCCAGCTCTCTGCAGGTCATTCACTAGGTTCCCCTGTGTGGTTCTGGGATTTTTGCTCACCGTTCTTGTGATCATTTTGACCCCACGGGGTGAGATCTTGCGTGGAGCCCCAGATCGAGGGAGATTATCAGTGGTCTTGTATGTCTTCCATTTCCTAATAATTGCTCCCACAGTTGATTTCTTCTAACCAAGCTGCTTACCTATTGCAGATTCAGTCTTCCCAGCCTGGTGCAGGTCTACAATTTTGTTTCTGGTGTCCTTTGACAGCTCTTTGGTCTTGGCCATGGGGGAGTTTGGAGTGTGACTGTTTGAGGGTGTGAACAGGTGTCTTTTATACTGATAACAAGTTCAAACAGGTGCCATTAATACAGGTAACGAGTGGAGGACAGAGGCGCCTCTTAAAGAAGAAGTTACAGGTCTGTGAGAGCCAGAAATCTTGCTTGTTTGTAGGTGACCAAATACATATTTTCCACCATAATTTCCAAATAAATTCATTAAAAATCCTACCATGTGATTTTCTGGAGAAAAAAAAATCTCCTTTTGTCTGTCATAGTTGAAGTGTACCTATGAGGAAAATTACAGGCCTCTCTCATCTTTTTAAGTGGGAGAACTGCACAATTGGTGGCTGACTAAATACTTTTTTGCCCCACTGTATATCAAAACAAACTCTGCACCAATTATATTAATTTGGGGACAGGTCGAAAAGCATTAAACATTTATGGCAATTTAGTTAGCTAGCTTGCAGTTTCTAGATAATTTGTCCTGGGATATAAACATTGAGTTGTTATTTTACCTGAAATGCACAAGGTCCTCTACTACAATTAATCCACACATAAATGGTCCAAAAACAAATCGTTTCTAGTCATCTGTCCTCCTTCCAGGCTTTTTCTTCTTTGGACTTTATATGGTGATTGGCAACTAACTTTCATAATAAGGTGTATTATCACAACTGACCTCAGTTCATCTTTCAATCACCCATGTAGGTATAACTAATGAGGAGATGGCACGTGGGTATATGCTTCTAAAAGCCAATGAGGAGATGGGAGAGGCAGGACTTGCATCATGTTCTGCGTCACAAATAGAAGCAACATCTATTTTAGCACCTGGCAACGCAGACGCTCATTGGCGTGTGCGAGCAGTGTAGGTGCAATGATTGAATAACATGTATGTGTGCATTTATTTTGCGACTTGTCCGGTTTAGGCACCGTATAAGATCACCATGCACAATGCCAAGTGTGGGCTGAAGTGCTGTAAAGCTCACCACCATTGGACTCTTTCCTGTTTCAGCATGCCAATGCCCCCATCCACAAAGCGAGGTCCATTAAGGGAATGGTTTGTTGAGATCGGTGTGGAAGAACTTGACTAGCCTGCACAGTGCCCTGACCTCAACCCCATCGAACACATTTAGGATGAATTGGAATGGTGACTGCGAGCCAGGCCTAATCGCCCAACATCAGTGCCTGACCTCACTAATTCTCTTGTGGTTGAAGCAAGTCCCAGCAGCAATGTTCCAACATCTAGTGGAAATCGTTCCCAGAAGATTGGAGGCTGTTATAGCAGCAAAGGGGGGACCAACTCCTAATTAATGCCCATGATTTTGGAAAGAGATGTCGACGAGCAGGTGTCCATATAATTTTGGTTATGTTGTGTACAATACAGTCATGTACATTTTATATGAAGTGGTTTGTAAGGATGGTAAATTAATACGGCACAAAAAGTGGTTGTTTTCCATGTTATTTGGTCAAGCATGTTTTGTGGATGCTTTTTGCTCATAATCTTGCACCTGTTTAAGGACAGGGTTTTGTTCTTTCTGGATTCCATTAGAATGATAATCCCAGAGAAAGGGACAGGGCAACAACTCTTACAATTCCAACTGTTGAATGCAAGATTACTGTTCTTAATTATACAACTACCCTTTTAGACAAAGCAGAGATGCTGCTTTTTTTTGTTTGTTTCCCACAATACATACATCTATATCAGTCTACTAATACTAGTAAAAGCCTAATGCACTACTTTTGTTTAGTATATATCTTTTCTATTTAGATTTTTCGGGGGGTGCTGCTGCACCCTCACCACCCCTACCTCCCGCGGCTATGCTAGCGAAATCGTCAGTTTAATAAAATAAAAACAGCACTATTTCGATCTTCTAGATTTACCTTTAATCATTTCGGGATGATTATGAGTACAACTATGTATTCCATCCCTGGATTGAGGTACGTTTTCCCAGCCATATATCGCGCTGGGCTCTGGCTGACCACCGTTCCCGGCATAGCACGGTTCCGACTCAGGATAGATAAATTGAGGAGTCGGTTTCTTTTGGCTAAATGCAATATACCTCTCATTGACTGACTATATATGAAGGTACCTTTCCAGAATCCAAGGCTGGAGTTAAGAAAAGGGCTGAAAGTGCAATGCAGCCTTATCAGTAAAGAATCAATTTTACATCACGTCTATTGCCGAAGCGATGCACTATACTTTATAACACGTCCCCCCTTCTGTAACTGTCTTTGATTGATTGGTTACATTTGCAACTTTTCATTTCGATCATTTTGCACAGCACGCACGCACGCAGACGCGGAGAACAGCTTGACCCGGGGGAGAAGGTATTCGGCCATTTTGGTCTAAAGGGGGCCTTGGCTGTCACCACGTGAGGAAGAAGAGCCCGAAATAGAGCAAGACAACTCCGGGAACTTTGCCTCAAAAAGACCGAGAGGGGAGAGAGAGGAAACGTCGATTCATGCTTGAAGCTACAGAAGAGTAGCCAGTTTACAGAATGCCCTCAATTACTCTACCGCCGAAGGAGAATGCTCTCTTCAAGAGAATATTGGTAACGTTAAGTGCCTAGCAGTCGCTAGCTAAATCCATTTCAAGTAACTATAACGTTAAAGGTTTGATTCGAGTAGCGTTGCTTGTAATAAAACGGCATGCAATCATGTCGTCTTGTTAGCTGACATCTGCTGTTCCTTCCATCGCCTGCTCAACGAACGTTAACTTTAGCTAACTCGTAGACTAACATGTTTCGAGGCACTCGAAATGGCCTGCCGGGTTGTCATTAGCCTGCTAGTTAGCAGTTTGTTTGCAACTGGCAACGTTAGGTAACATGCAACATGGCATATAGCTAGGTAACTTTGGCTTATGTGTGGTCCCAGTTTGTTGTAGAGTGATAGTTTAAAATTAAATGTATGACTCAAAAACACGGTTGGCAAATGCTTGCTAGCTACGGCTATATAAGTTAGCTAGCTACGCGAACTAGCTATCTGCAAACTCATTCTACGTCCAAAAGCACAGGTGTTTCGTCATTACTCAGCATTTTAGCAACACGATTATCTGTAACCATGTACGCGTTACATTTCACATGCACAACGTGTTTGCATGATGTCCCCAACTATATTACTGCAAACTTGGGTGTGTTAGCTAATGCAATCATTTGCCACTGATTGTACAACTACTAGAGTTAGCTAGCTAACAAAACCTTGCTAGCTAGCCGGCCAACTAGCTGTCACTCACGCTTTGCTGAACCACAGATCAGATGGGGACTAATTATACAGTTTGCGTCCTATGATGCCAACGAACTGCACACATTTAGTCGACTTTCTCTGCTGAATATTGAGTACCATTCACACGTGCGTCCTATTTCTGGGCATGGTGTTGAACAATTGTTGTAGTTATTATCCAGTTAGGTGGTGTAATTAGCTCGCCATCTCTTAGGGCCTGCAAATTAAAATAACCCACACCTACAGTGTGAACTACAACCTGTTGGTTACAAACATATTTTTTCATACGACTTATATATTTATTTCAGCAAAGTACACTACATTACTAAAAATATGTGGACACCTACATGTCGAACATCTCATTCCAAAATCATGGGCATTCATATGGGGTTGGTCCCCCTTTTGCTGTTACAACAGCCTCCACTCTTCTGGGAAGGCTTTCCACCAGATGTTGGAACATTGCTGCGGGGACTGGCTTCCATTCAAGAGCAGTGGTGAGGTCGGGCACTGATGTTGGGTTTGGGGGGGCTTTGCTTGGCTTATTGCCCTGCAGGCTGACCTCCGTTGAACAGTGTTTCCGCCGACACATTGGGGCAGCTGGCATCCGGGTTAACCATGCGGGTGTTAAGAAGCGCTGTTTGGTGGGTCACGTTTCAGAGGACACATGACGCGACCTTTGCCTCTCCCATGCCAGTTGGGGAGTTGCCGTGATGAGATGATTGTTATTGGGTCAAATTTAGGGAGGAAAAAGGGGTAAAATAATCTAATTGTATGCTGTAGCATTAAGAGTTCCCTTCCCTGGACTAAGGGGCCTAGCCCAAACCATTATTCCTCCTCCACCAAACTTTACAGTTGTCACTATGCATTCGGGCAGGTAGCGTTCTCCTGGCATCCACCAAACCCAGATTCGTCTGTCAGACTGCCAGATGGGGAAGTGTGATTCTTCACTCTAGAGAATGCGTTTCCACTTCTCCAGAGTCCAATGATGGCGAACTTTACACCACCCCAGGCACACTTGGCATTGTGCATGGTGATCTTAGACTTGTGTGCGGCTGCTTGGCCATGGAAACCCATTTCATGAAGCTCCCGACAAACTGTTCTTGTGCTGATGTTGCTTCCAGAGGCAGTTTGGAACTTGGTAGTGAGTGTTGCAACCGAGGACAGACCATTTTTACAAGCTTAAGCACTCAGCGGTCCCGTTCGCTGCTGAGCTGTTGTTGCTCCTAGATGTTTTCACTTCATAATAACAGCACTTACAGTTGACCAGGGCAGAAATTTGACTAACTGACTGGTTGGAAAAGTGGCATCCTATGACGGTGTCATGTTCAAAGTCACTGAGCTTTTCAGTAAGACATTCTACTGCCATTTTTTGTCTGTGGAGATTGCATGGCTGTGTGCTCAATCTTTGGTTGAAATGGAGGGGTGTCCACATACTACTGTGTGTATAGACTGACTGATGATATTTCTTCAGGGTTTGCTCTATACCAAAATAACACCACTCTGCTGCAAAGCAAACTTGTCTTTACCATATGATCTTTGCTAGATGATTAAACTCAACCCGCAATTTATGATTGAGTTGAGCGGCCACTAGTGTGGGCGGACTCAATCTTGAACTTCACATAAAATCACGTTTTTGTCAAAACTGGTTTCAGCACCACAAGAATAGCCCGCAATTACAAACTACATTGTTCTGTTTAATTGCGGGCTATTCTTTGGGTGCTGAAATCAGTTTTTTTTTTTTTTTTTTTTTTAACAAAACACAATTTTATGTGAACTCTGCGTTTGAGTCTGCCCACATTAGTCACCGCTCAACTCCATCATAAATCGCAGGTTGAGTTAAATCGTCTAGCAAAGATCATATGGTAAAGAGACGTTTGATTTGCATCAGTGGTCTTTTTTTAACCGAGCACACACTGAATAAATATCTTCAGTAGATCTATATATACACAAGTGTGTGGACACCCCTTCAAATTCGTGGATTTGGCTATTTCAGCCAAAAATTGAGTCGGTGTTAGTCCGCCCACACAAGTCGCCTCTACTCCATTGTAAATAGTTGCGTTTAGTCGGCTAGATCCTTGCATAATTTTACTCTGCATATGGGAATATCCACTGCTGTTTTTGGAAGCGCTTAAGGTGATGGTGGGCGGGACTAGTTTCCCTGTTAAATACTCACCACAAGTGTAATGTTTTGCATAGATGTGAATTCTGCTCCCACTCTTTCTGTTTAACATTATAAAAACGTTTGTTTTAGTTGCTGTGTTGAGCACTCCCAAGTTCTATCGTAGCCACTTCCCTCTCCCTATGCCAGTGGGGATTCCTGGGCATTATCTTTGTGTGGGGAGCTGGCAGGCTGGTTACCGGGTTGGTAGGCCACCGCTGACCCAGGCAGATAGGAATCTCTGACCGATTCTCTAATCACTGCATATCAACACCCATCTGACCATACATTCCCACAAAGAAGGCTAGCTGATTTTTTTCAGACTCAATCAAGAGACGTCTTACTGTATTGGGGTTGTGACGTGCTACTGTGCTTGCTTGCTGGATATTATCACCAGACAATCTACCTGCAAGTGTTCATGCACAACCCTATATAGACAGTCAACTAGGACTGGGCGACATGGCCAAAATATCATTTCTTTTTTGGTATTTTTCAAAATCGACTTTTATTAATAAAAGTTCTAAATTTGCTTTATGAGTAGTGTGTGAACCAAGGGTGGCGACACATATATTTATAAATTATTTCAATGGGTCGTTCTCCATTCTGATTGTTTTATACTGTTCAATTCAACTTCAACCTAAAATAATTTCCTGCATTTCCATACATTTCTGCATTTCCTGCACTCATGTAAGATTATTTCCACACTGCCACGATATGGGCAAAAATACTAGTCCTTATTTTTAATCAAAAGTTACGATTTCGATCAAAACACTTGGGTGAATTTTTGGAATCATGGCAAAAGAATGTTTATTCTAATTTTATAGTTAGTATATAAATAATAGTGGGTACTTTCAATACAGTGTTTGACATGACAACGAACGAAAAATGCCATGGACGAGTTATTGTGACAGGGAAGGAACCAAAGTGATCAGTGTTTCCTAGGTGACTCTGATCTTTGCCTACATTAAATCTTTATTCATATAGGCAACATATTCATGCTTCGTCTATTCCTCTTTGATTTAGAAGATACTGTTGTACAAGCAATATGCTGATTTTTAAGCCTCCACCAGTACTGCTATCAGGCTGTATTAGCTAGCTACGTTTGCTCTGACTCAGTACTTTTATTAAGCTTGTTCGCTAACTAGCGATTAGCTTTAGTGGTTAACGATTTAGCTTAACTTGCTAAGAAAATACAAACTAGCCGTTTGCAGATGTAATAAACAAACTAATATAGTATTTATAGAATGCTTGTGGATTTATATTAAGATCAGTGGAAACATCGTTGTCATCAACATTGTTGCATGTGCTGCATTGACCATGCAGACTGAACGAAAGTGTCTCGTGGTCAAGCAACAACAAATGCGCTCCTTCAGTGACAGTGGGTGGGACCATGTCTGTGGGGAGAGAGAGTTGACTGGTAGTGGAGTAAAGTGTAAAAATGGACATTACACACTGCGTATCACATTTAGCAAACCAAACATTCAAATGCTGTTAGATCGGTCTGTGCAAAAACATCGGTATATCGTAAAATACGGTATACTGTCAACCCCTCTAGAATATTTGCGTACATTTTTGTAACCATATATTTGGGGGGTTCCTCAGATCAGAACTCTAAGAACAAGCTTTACAAAAACCTTGATGACAACACCTCTCCCCTGTTGCAGAGATGCTACGAGCACAAGCAGTACAGAAATGGACTCAAGTTCTGCAAACAGATCCTCTCCAACCCAAAGTTCACAGAGCATGGAGGTGAGGCCCGCTTCAACAGCTGCTACTCTCACTTGTCATTCAGTAGTTGGAAAGTGTCTCGTGGTTGTCTATTCCTCTTTGATTTAGAAGATACTGTTGTACAAACAACATGCTGATTTTAAGCCCCCACCGGTACTGCTATCAGGCTGTATTAGCTAATGACTCAACAACCGTCTAGTCCAGGTTTGATATCCAAACTGGGTGACCATGGACATTTTTCATATCCTTTACTCAGTTTAGAACATGAGTGATGGTAAATCCTCTTCTGGTGTAGTGTTTAGGCTGTGACTAACACTAATCCCTCTCTCAATCATCTGTCCCTCAGAGACACTGGCGATGAAAGGCCTGACCCTGAACTGTTTGGGGAAGAAGGAAGATGCGTATGAGCTGGTGAGACGAGGCCTGCGCAACGACCTCAAGAGCCATGTCTGTATCCTTCTATACTAGGGCTAATGAGGTGAGGTTTTGTATGAAGTTCCTACTCAGAGGTGTGAGGACATTCACCAAAGGCTCATAATAAGCCCAAACTTTCTACTCCATCCCACAAGCCCTTACTGCGCCATGTCTACTCCACGTAATTCAGACAGGGAATGGGAGAGAGCTAGATTGGCTCTTATTGTTACTGTTGAGGCTAATAGTCTAGGCCTGGTTGCATTAATACAGGATCCAATATTTTGATTTGTCACCATAAGTATTACGTTCTCTCTGTTCCCATGTCCTTTCAGTCCTCCAAATGTTTTTTTGTTTTTTTTGCAAGGATTTTTTTTTTCCTCCGAGGGTATGTCTGTTTTGCCTCCTTAACCCATCCTCTCCCAGGCTGGCATGTGTACGGTCTGCTGCAGCGGTCGGATAAGAAGTACGACGAGGCCATCAAGTGCTACCGCAACGCTCTGAAGTGGGACAAAGACAACCTGCAGATCCTCAGGGATCTTTCACTGCTCCAAATCCAGATGAGAGACCTGGAGGGCTACAGGGTGAGGACCGGGAGAGAGTCTGTCTCCTCTGAACTATTCCCTCTTGCTTTGTGTATCATTTTGTTCTCGCTCTCTCTGCAGGAGACCCGCTATCAGCTCCTGCAGCTGCGTCCAGCGCAGAGGGCCTCGTGGATCGGCTACGCCGTGGCCTACCACCTGCTGGAAGACTTTGAGATGGCCGCCAAGATTGTCGAAGAATTCCGCAAAACACAACAGGTGAGCTGGCCTTGACCTCTCTCTGACCTCTGTTTTTGAGTCTAAGAAGTATCATTGATTACTCTGTGATGTTCCTGTATCACCTGTCTGTCAATTATTCTGATTGGGCACCCTGCCTGGACCAGTACACCTGATTTTTTAAAAACTTGTCTGTCAGTAATTTATTTGTTGGTTAAGTATTAGTGAATCTCATTCGTCCCCCTGCCTGTATCAGCAAATCTGATTGGTCACACTGCCTGTTTCAGTAAATGTGATTGGTGGTGCTGTGTTTCAGACATCGCCGGACAAAGTGGACTACGAGTACAGTGAGCTGCTGCTGTACCAGAACCAGGTGCTCAGGGAGGCGGGGCTGTTCAAGGAAGCACTGGAGCACCTCACCACCTACGAGAAACAGATCTGTGACAAGCTTGCTGTGGAGGAGACCAGAGGTGTGTGTGTGTGTGTGTGTGTGTGAAAGAATGCCTGTGTGTTGAGTGTTTGCATCTGGGGGGGAAGAGATGTGTAGATCTAACATGATTCTGTATCCCTGCAGGAGAGCTGCTGCTGCAGCTAGATCGCTCGGAGGAGGCCACAGAAGTCTACCGACAACTCCAGGAGAGGAACCCTGAGAACTGGGCCTACTACCAGGGTCTGGAGAAAGCACTGAAACCAGGTAACCTTTGAACCCCCCACTGCTACCCACCCCATTCCCACTGGACCCTCTCACCAGTCCCCTCTTTAGCATGAGTCATCTCACTACGTTGACTAATGTGTTTGGTAGATTTTGTGACCAGAATTGAATCGGTGTATGAATGCCATGCTCTGACTGTTGGCTTGTTGTGTGTCCCCAGCTAGCATAGAGGAGAGGCAGAAGCTCTATGAGGAGGCATGGGTGAAGTATCCCAAAGGACTGGTTCCCCGGAGGCTGCCTCTCACCTTCCTCACAGGTACATAAGCCTGCCATTATCATTACTGTGTAATTATCCCTGGAATGAGGACCTTTCAAGACGACGGTGGGTAGACACAAGCATGTTGAAACGTGTGGTTTGTGGAACGCTGGAGAATGGGGTGTATGAGCTCCATTCACTTTTCTTTTCAGGTGAGAAGTTCCGTGAATGCCTGGACTGCTATCTGAGGACCAACTTCAGTAAAGGCTGTCCGCCTGTCTTCACCACTCTGAAGTCCCTGTATCACGACAAGGAAAAGGTGAGGGCGAACCACCGCCATTCCATTGGCCCATGCAAGTCACTGAAATAACATGCCTGCCCTGGGCTGAGAAGTCTGGGTAATCCTGCGTATCCTTGTTCCCATCCGTGTAGGTGTCAATCGTTGAAGAATTAGTGGTTGGATACGAGACGTGTTTGAAAAGCTGTCGAATGTTCAATCAAAATGGTGAGTGCAATCAGATTTTCATGTGTTATGAAATCTAATCGGAGTAGTATTAGAATGTCATTGTGTCTGTGTAGATGGTGGTAAGGAAGAGCCCCCCACCACACTACTGTGGGTCCAGTATTTCCTGGCGCAGCACTTTGACCACGTGGGCCAGCAGACGCTAGCCCTGGACTACATCAACACAGCCATCGAGAGCACACCTACGCTCATAGAACTGTTCCTCATCAAGGCCAAGATATACAAGGTAACACACACTTTCTAGAGCTGCCATCATGGTGAACATTTTAGTGTGGCTCAACGTGATTATAGCGCTCTTCTCTGCTAAGGTATCTCTGTTGATTTTGACTATTACTCTCCATCTTTGTGTCTCTAGCATGCAGGTAACATAAAGGAAGCAGCCAGGTGGATGGACGAGGCCCAGGCTCTGGACACTGCTGACCGCTTCATCAACTCAAAATGTGCCAAGTACATGTTGAAGGCCGGCCTGGTCAAAGAGGCTGAGGAGATGTGCTCAAAGTTCACACGGGTCAGTCAGTGTGTGTTAAGCTGTCTGTGTAGACTCCACATAATGCTTGTTGCCTTGAAACCCTTTGTGTGTGGCGCTATCTATCTGTCTGTGTTTCAGGAGGGTGCGTCGGCGGTAGAGAATCTCAATGAGATGCAGTGTATGTGGTACCAGACAGAATGTGCTCTGGCCTACAAGTCCATGAACAAGTTTGGAGACGCTCTCAAGAAGTGCCATGAGATCGAGAGGGTACGTTTTCTAACTTGGGTGGGAAGCAGGCACTTATTTTTTTATGATGAAGGTGATTAGTAAGTTAGATTTCCTCCCCCTTAAAATGTGCTCAAATTAAAAAGAGCAATGTGGTCCCTGTTTTTAAAGATGCTCATGCAGATTCACTGAGGGTTAAACCTGTATAGATGGCTCAGTGGTAGTGCAGGTCTGCTCTGTTTGGATTTCATCATAAACCATCTCTGTTCTGTGTCCCATCAGCATTTTGTGGAGATCACGGACGACCAGTTTGACTTCCACACGTACTGCATGAGGAAGATGACACTGCGATCCTACGTGGACCTGCTCAAGCTGGAGGACGTGCTGCGCATGCATCCCTTCTACTACAAAGCTGCCCGCACCGCCATCCAGATCTACCTCGGCCTGCATGACAACCCCCTCACCGACGACAACAAGGAACACCAGGCCGACGCCGGTACGTGTGTGTGTGTCAGCGCCAGTCTGTGCGAGAGGGAGTCTGTCTGCGACACCCCAAACCGCCACTTGTTTTGATTATCACTAATTTGATGTTTCCTACAATGTTTTATTTTTGGGGGGTTTGGTGTAGTTGTGATCTCTGAGTGAACCCATGTGTCGCACAGAGAACCTGAATGACAAAGAGCTGAAGAAGCTGAGAAACAAGCAGAGACGAGCCCAGAAGAAAGCCCAACTAGAGGAGGAGAAGAAGAACGCCGAGAAGGAGAAACAGCTGAAGAACCAGAAGAAGAAGAAAGAGGACGACGACGAGGAGATCGGAGGACCCAAGGAGGAGCTCATACCAGACAAACTAGCCAAGGTGCGTGTGTGGAGCCTGTAGAAGATGGAAGGAATCACTGAGGCCTATCCCGGCAGACTCCTCCCAGTGAGCCGTAGTCGTTGGGAATGTCTCAAAGAACAAACCTGTGGTTTAACGCTTTACCCGCATGGCTACTACCATTAGCCTTGTGGGATATCACTTCTGAACATGGTGATATTACACCAATTAGGAGACTGAGTGTTTGTTTGTTTTTGGAATAAGACCCATTTGGTTTCTTCCCCCTGTAGGTGGAGAACCCACTCGAGGAGGCAGTGAAGTTTTTAACCCCCCTGAAAAACCTGGTGAAGAACAAGATTGAGACCCACCTCCTGGCCTTTGAGATCTACTTCAGGAAAGGTAAAGGAACAAGACGTGGATTGACATTCTGACACAAAGAATCCCGGTACCTTTTGTCAGTGAAAACAAAGTCTCTTTCCCTCTCGTAGAGAAGTACCTGCTGATGTTGCAGTCAGTGAAGAGAGCGTTCTCCATGGAGCCCTCCCACCCGTGGCTGCACCAGTGTCTAGTGCGCTTCTTCAAAGGAGGTACGGTAGAGTAGGTCTTCTGTCACACGGCCAGGCTGAGGGGCCTTGTCATTACCCACAACTCTCTCTGTCTCTGAACCCTTTTGTTGAATAGTTGTCTGTGTTCTGCTACAAAGATCTCTACCACGTTCTGATTCTATGCTGTAATGCAGTGGTCACCAACCGGTCGATCGCGGGGCATTCCTAGTGGATCACAAAACATTTCTGTAGAAAAGCCCATGATAACGGCTCGCGCTCTTTATTTTTTTTACTCCACCAGAGGTACATTCATTTCCAATGGAACGCTGCGTTTGCCTTGCAGCGTTGCTAGAAGAGCTAGTTGCAGTGCGTTCTGGGTGGTGCATACGTTGGATTTATTGAACGTATGCCTCAGACTGTATGCGTACATGGCTTGACAGAAATGGTAGCAGAAGGTGAATGTTGAACTTTTGTTGCACACATCCAGATGATGCTGCGTAGCAATTTGCGCAACAACTCTGTCGGTGTGATCAAGGCATTTATTTGTGTTGCGCTGTTGGAGGTAGGTGCACTTGATTCAGGAACCCTGCGCACCAGGTAAGCAAAGGGTTCCCATGTTGAACCATTTTGTTTTTCTGAAAAGACAAACTCCTCAACTTCCTGGCAGACTGGAAGATCTGTGGCCAAATCGAGTGTGCCTACTGCGCTGGCCAATCGTACGGCTCAAATCACCGTGCCCATGGCCGCTGCCATGACAAAGTTTGATACTAGCCTACATAAGATTTAATAACTTAAAAGTTCATGTTGACTCTTACATCCAGCACTGTTTTTATTCAACACTATTACAAAACAACATGCTTCTCCCTCACTTGCACTGCAATCAATGAGTAGCCAAGTGTATCGATAGCCCTGCGTTGTGCATGAGGTGGAAGACGGGGGCCCCTCTGGTCAGTCTCACCGGAGGAAAGGAAGGAGAGAGCAGGGACTGTGAGAGGCAGACACTCTGCTGCTCTTTCTCTCCCTCTGCTGAGACTGTTCAAAACAAGTGGGACATCTGAAATCTTTGACCTCTGTGCATTCAAGACAACTGGGAACTGGGGGGGGGAATGAGGTCCAACTGGGAAAAATAGTTTTGAACGGTTATACAACTCGGAAACTGGCATCTTTCTAGACCTCTGACCTGAAGAATGTTGACGTAATGTTTTGACCTCGTTTTTTTCCCCTCAAGTTCCATGTTGTCTTGAAAGCACCATGATCCTCAGATGCAGGTACCGTCAGTACAGTAAAATAAAAATCTAATTTAAATTTATGCTCAGCTGTGCCTCGCAAGTGCTATACCAACTGATCTCCTGAGTGGCTCAGTGCTTGAAGCGTCACTACAGACACCCTGGTTCGATTCCAGGCTGTATCACAACTGGCCGTGATTGGGAGTCCCCATAGGGTGGCGCACAATTTGGCCCGGTGTCGTCCGGGTTTGGCCGGTGTAGGCCGTCCTAAATAAGGATTTGTTCTTAACTGACTTGCCTAGTTAAATAAAGGTTAAATCTATTTTCTAATCAAAGCTTGTTTTGAAATATAATCTGGTCTGAGAACAACAATAGACCGGGCATATAGCCAATATGCTGTGATAATGTATTACGCCTACTTTAACAACGAGGTTTGTACAGAACTGTTTTTATTAGGTTAATGTTTTAAAAAATTAAGTTTTAAAGAATATTTAAAAAATGTGTCTGAGCGGTAGATCTAAGCTTACTTTTTGAATGCGAAAGTGATCTTGACTCCGATTGGTGACCACTGTAATGGGTGTGTTCCTCAGTGTCAGACAGTAAGGACCTACCACAGGCTGTGCGGACTGTTTTGAAGCAGGAGATATCGCGGCTGTTTGGGGAGAGCAACCCACAGAGCTTCAACAAGAACTACCTGAGCCAACACTCCAACTCTATACCACACCGTGTGGCTGGTACGTACACACACTACCTGAGCCAACACTCCCAACCAAGCCCACATGAGACTGTACCATTACCACTCACACACAGTGTGAACTTGTAACTGATCAGCACCATGTTGTCCTCCTGCAGCTGCTAAGATGATGTTCTATCTGGACCCATCCTCGGACAAGATGGCCTCTGAGCTGGCTACAGCGCTGGATGAGTCCCTCAATGGGAGAAGCATCACGGTGAGCACTTACCAACTGCGCTTTTATTTGAACAAGTACCTTTTGGCATGGTAGTCCCATAGATGCGGTAAAGAGGTCAATGGAACGTAGACCAGGGGGATAGGACAACAGATTGGTGCACATTCAACAAATCTGATCTAACATAGTAGATATTTGTCATGACTGACAGACCCACAATGTGGTTACTGAAGTCTGATTTGTCTGTTTTCGCTGCATAACATTTATAAGTTGTCACTTTTTAGGTTTGTAAGAAGTGACTGCTAAATGCTAGCTCCTGTTCGTATAAATTGGTTGAATAGCTAGCATACAAAAATCAGTAGCGGTAGTCAGTTGTTGTTTTTAACTGTAATGCAGTTGATTGGTTAAGATGACATGAACATGGCTTGCGGTTGACATCCGTAAAAGCATTTTACTCAGATTTTTACCTCAACATAGGCTAATTTTGCTGGGGAGCAATGGAGATTTGGGATCTTTACCCCAAATGTTTCCATGGCATTTTCCATTGTTTTGGTCGAGTTCCATTGACCTCTTTACCACATCTATGCCTGAAACAGTATTTGGAAAAACAAAGGCAAGGAACAATTGTGAATGTGGTGTGACCCAAGTCTAAGGAGACACCCTATCTTGTCTTTCCTGTCAGATCTGCACAGAGGTGCTGGAGGCGCTGCGTGATGGGAATCTGGGCGACGGGCAGCAGAAGGCAGCGGAGGTGTACCGCGCCGCATGTAACAAGCTGTACCCCCACACCCTGGCCTTCATGCCACCTGGTTACGAGGACAACTCCTCCACCATCAACGCCAACGGAGACCTGTCAGCCGGCGAGCACGACGACATGGCAAATGACATGTGAGAGGAGAGCGAGAGAGTAGAGGAGCACACACGCTGCCAGTCGGCAGTCTGACAAACCCCAGTAAAGGTTGTTTGTTCGTGAATGCCCCCTGCAGTGCACTGACCTGGACTGAGAGCCGCAGAGGGAAGAGGAGGAAAAAACGAATGCCTATTTTACTTTTTTTAAACCCTGTTGACAACTCTATTCTTTAACTGAAACAAAATAAACAGTATGGGAAGAGTGTAAAGTGGTTAGGGTGGCTGCCGTTAAGTCAGGTTTTTACTCCTGTGTTTTCACGCCTGTATTTCTCCTGTATGTGCATCTGCTTCTCACGTTTTTAAAGGTAATTTATATATTAAAAATGACAAAGAATAAAAAAGTTTGCAAAAGTTGAAAGATATCAATTGTAGTAGTGGTGGTGATGGAGGATTGTGGTTGTACTTGTGGGCTGGCGTGTGCCAATAAAGAAAGGTGGAACTTTTAAAAGGAGACATCACTTATTTGGGGGAGGCGTAGGAGCGATGCACTCAAACGGTCCTCTGCTTGGCCACAAGGGGGCGCAGTGGTGGTTCCTGGCGTGGCCTGCAGGAGGGGACAGGACAGCTGATCTGAATGCAGGGAGACAGAACTCAAAGCTCACCTGGACTGCTGTATGACTGACGTGCAGATTTATCGGATTTTATTTTCCGCTCAGTATTTTCCTTTCTAGTTGTACCCATGTGAAAGTCCCATAAAACCACCATGATAAAACAAATGTTTGTTTTGGGATCTGTTTGTTGATCAGATGTTGAAAAAGGCTTAATCCAAGTTATCCCCCTTTTTTTGTGGGGGGCGCCTTCTCAATCATACTGAATTCTGCACATAGACCACGCCAATCTAACACCAAGGAGTTCTCAATAAAACTAAAGTTAAATAAAAATATATTTCCTGATTGTTTTTCCTGCAGAATTTGTATTTTATTGTAGGATTCAGGATCAGCATTCCAAATGCCAAGAAAGACTAAATAGTTTGATCTTCAAGAGGAACACACGCATGGACTGTATGAACTATGAGGGGTGTTTTTTAATTGAACCCTTTGTTTAGCTAGGCAATTCCGTTAAGAACAATTCTTATTTACAATGACTGCCTACAAACCCAGCTGGCGGATGGTGACCTGGGGTCTGGTGACAGCTGACCCAGGAGGTCATGGGGGAGATGAGGGGTGTAAATACCATACTAGGTTGGACGGGGTCTTTGAAGTTTCATTCTGGGCACGTCCCCTACTGCCCCAGCCTTTTGGCTTGTGAGGTGAGGATGGTGTTGTTGGTGGTGAGGAACTCTGGGAAACCTCTCTTCCCCATGTCTGTAGCCGTCAACAACTATTGTTCCTCCTTGGAGGGGGAAGAGAACGGCAGAATACATTTCTAGGATGGTGGAATGTTAAAGGAGTTCGAAGTTATTTTGGAAACCTCAAGCGCTTGTCCTACTCCTACCTGACAGTGTGTGACACGCCTCAGCTTCCCCATGACCTCCTGGGTCAGCTTTGTCACCAGATCCCAGGTCACCACCCTCCCATCATCCTCCAGCTGTGTTTGATGGCAGATCCACTGCCACACCTGGACACAAAATACTACACAGACATCTTTGATGAAATGGACCATGGACTCTGCAATGGCAGAATCCTCCACCTGTCCCCTGTAATATAAGTGACCTCTGCCTAGGGGAGAGCCATGGAACATTACATCAACATTACTCAATCATATATCCGTTCCAAATAAGTACGATGGTTCATCAGGATGATGCATACCCTTGAATTCTCACCTGTGAGCCAAGCATCTATGAACAGGTTTCCTACAGCAATATACTTCAAGCCGGTCAGGGTTACTCCACCCTAGAATAACGTTTTGAGCAGTACAGTACATGAGATGTGGAATTGTATTCCAGAGAAATGTATAGCATTGTGTAGTACAAATATAGAGTAGCACAATGTTATTGAGTAACTATCCGCTGGAATCCAGAGCAGCTCATCAGGGGTAACCAGGAGGTAATCTCTAAGCAGGTGCATCTGGTTGTCACCCTGAGTATGCAACTGGAAGGGCTGAGGAGGAAGTGGGAGAGAAAGAGTGGGGATACAGATAGTGTGAGACTGACAAGTGAGAAGGACAACAGTTCCTTGAAAGGTATAGCTTGTGCACAACAGCTCATTGAGTCAAACATCAAGGACTTACTTTCTGCATGGGCTCTATCAAGCCTAGGTCATACACCATGAAGCCATCAACACCAGCTTTGATCTCCAGTAACTTCAGTCTGAAATGACTGTGTAGAACAGGTCCTTGCCTGGTGATGTTTACCAAGGCTGCTCAATAGGGGTCCTTGTCCTGAGGCAGCAGCAGGGCTGCCATTCCCCCAGTAGCCAGGGCTCCTCTACGATGACACGTCTGGAATAACTTCTCCGTGTTGACGTACTTACTGTGGTCACCTAGGAGAGAATCATACAGCTTTTTGTAAACTAGTAGTTTAGTGATGGAGCACGATATACCCAAAGAGATTACCCATGTTAAAACAATTGGTGCATTCCAGTTTGGGACAGAATGGCCACAATCTAAAAAACAACACTTTTGGTTGAAAGATTGAAATCTGAAAGTTCTCTGCTCTAACATTGCCAGAATAGATACATTTTGTAGTCCCATACAAACCCTTAGTTTCCATGGAAAATACACTACATGAACAAAAGTATGTGGACACCTGCTCGTCAAACATCTCATTCCAAAAACATGGGCATTAATATGGAGTTGGTCCCCCCTTTGCTGTTACAACAGCCTCCACTCTTCTGGGAAGGCTTTCCACTAGATGTTGGAACATTGCTGCGTGGACTTGCTTCCATTCAAGAGCATTAGTGAGATCGGGCACTGATGTTGGGCGATTAGGCCAGGCTCGCAGTTGGTGTTTTAATTCATTCCAAAGGTGTTCGATGGGGTTGAGGTCAGGGCTCTGTGGAGGCCAGTCAAGTTCTTCCACAATGATCTCGAGAAACCAATTCTATGTGGACCTCGCTTTGTCATACGGAAACAGGAAAAGGTTTTCCCCAAACTGTTGCCACAAAGTTGGAAGCACAGAATGGTCTAGAATGTCATTGTATGCAGTAGAGTTAAGATGTCCCTTCACTGGAACTAAAGGGCCTAGCCTGAACCATGAAAAACAGCCCCAGACCATTATTCATCCTCCACCAAACTTGACAGTTGTCACTATGCATTTGGGCAGGTAGCATCTCCTGGCATCTGACAAACCCAGATTCGTCCGTCGGACTGCCAGATGGTGAAGCGTGATTCATCACTCCAGAGAACGCTTTTCCACTTGCTCTAGAGTCCAGTGGCGGTGAGCTTTACACCACTTTAGACGACGCTTGGCTTTTGCATATGGTGATCTTAGGCTTGTGTGGGGCTGATCGGCCATGGAAACCCATTTCATGAAGCTCCCGACGAACAGTTCTTATGCTGACGTTGCCTCCAGAGGCAGTTTGGAACTCAGTAGTGAGTGTTGCAACCGAGGACAGACGATTTTCCCACTTCACAAGAACATCACTTACAGTTGACCAGGGCAGAAATTTGACAAAGGGACTTATTGGAAAGATAGCATCCTGTGACGGTGCCATGTTGAAAGTCACTAAGCTCTTCAGTGAGGCCATTATACTGTTTGTCTATGGAGATTGCATGACTGTGTGCATGATTGTATGCACCTGTCAGCAACGGCTGTGACTGAAATAGCCGAATCCACTAATTTGAAGTGGTGTCCACATACTTTTGTTTATATAGTGTACACTGAGTGTACAAAACATTAGGAACACCTGCTCTTTCCATGACATAGACTGACCAGTTGCATCCAGGTGAAAGCTATGATCCCTTATTCATGGTACTTGTTAATTCCACTTCAATCAGGGTAGATGAAGGGGAGGAGACAGGTTAACGAAGGATTTTTAAGCCTTGTGATGTGTATATGTGCCATTCAGAGAGTGAATGGGCAAGACAAAAGATTTAAGTGCCTTTGAAAGGGGTATGGTAGAAGGTGCCAGGGGCACTGGTTTTAGTGTGTCAAGAAGTGCAACACTGCTGAGTTTTTCACGCTCAACAGTTTACTGTGTGTATCAAGAATGGTCGACCAACCAAAGGACATCCAGCCAATTTTACACAACTGTGGGAAGAATTGGAGTCAACATGGGCCAGTATCCCTGTGGAACGCTTTTGACACCTTGTAGAGTCCATGCCCTGAAGAATTCGAGGCTGTTCAGAGGGCAAAAGGGGGGTGCAATGCAATATTAGGAAGGTGTTCCTAATGTTTTGTACACTCAGTGTGTTTGATCTGACTGAGTGATCAAAGTTACTTACCGAACTTGTTGACAAAGGAGGCTGAGTAATCCCAGATCCCACAGTTGAGTCCAGCGAGTGATCCATGATCTCATACAGTGCCGTCAGAAAGTAATTACACCCCTTGACTTTTTCCACATTTTGTTTTGTTACAGCCTGAATTTAAAATGGATTCAATTGAGATATTTTGTCATTCACCTACACACAAAACCCCATAATGTCAAAGTTGACATATCTTTGAGTCAATAAGTATTCAACCCCTTTGTTATGGCAAGGCTAAATAGGGGTAGGAGTAAACAAGTCACATTATATGTTGCATTGACTCACTCTGTGTGAAATAATAGTGTTTAACATGATTTTTGAATGACTACCTCATTTCTGTACCCCACACATACAATTATATGTAAGGTCCCTCAGTCTAGCAATGAATTTCTAACACAAATTCAACCACAAAGACCAGGGAGGTTTTCCAATGCCTTGCAAAGAAGGGCACCTATTGGTAGATGACAAAAAAAAGAAGCAGACAGTGAATATCCCTTTGAGCATGGTGAAGTTATTAATTACACTTTGGATGGTGTATCAATAGACCCAGTCACTACAAAGCTACAGGGGTCCTTCCTAACTCAGTTGCCGGAGAGGAAGGAAACCGCTTAGGGATTTCACCACGAGGCCAATGGTGACTTTAAAACAGTCACAAAGTTTAATTTCAGTGATAGGAGGAAACTGAGGATAGATAAACAACATTGTAGTTACTCCACAATACTAACCTAATTGACAGAGTGAAAAGAAGGAAGCCTGTACAGAATAAAAATATTCCAAAACGTGCATCCTGTTTGCAACAAGGCACAAATAGTAATACTGCAAAAAAAAATGCGGCAAAGCAATTAACTTTTTTTCTTGAATACAAAGTGTTATGTTTGGGGCAAGTCCAATACATCAAACTTAGTCGTGGCTGCATCATGTTATGGGTATGCTTGTAATCGTTAAGGACTGGGGAGTATTTCAGGATACTAAATAAACGGAATGGAGCAAAGCAAAGGGAAAATCCTAGAGGAAAGCCTGGTTCAGTCTGCTTTCCATCAGACACTAGGAGATGAATTCACCTTTCAGCAGGACAATAACCTTAAACACAAGGCCAAATCTTGCTTATAATTATGTTAATGAGATATTTCTGTATTTAACTTTTAATTCATTTGTAAACATTTCTAAAAACATGTTTTCTCGTTGTCATTATGGAGTATTGTGCATAGATGGGTGAGAAATTGTTTTATTTATTACATTTTGAATTCAGGTTGTAACACAACAAAATGAATAATGGAATAAGTCAAATATTACTTTGGAATATGTATTAGTGCTTTGTATCCTGCCTCTTCATAATAACTTGAGACTAGTTCCTGTAGTGAGATACTTAGCCTTCAACCTTGGGGGGCTCCAGCACCAGGCTTATTACTTGTGTAATAACACACCTCAACTCATGGGTCTATGCAAAGAAATCACTCAACTTGGATATGATAGTGTGTATACAAAGTACTGTAATCTGTGCTTGAATATGTTTTATTTTACCTTAATTTAACTAGGCAAGTCAGTTAAGAACAAATTCTTATTTTCAATGACAGTCTAGGAACAGTGGGTTAACTGCCTGTTCAGGGGCAGAACGACAGATTTGTCAGCTTGTGGGTTTGAACTTACAACCTTCCGGTTACTAGTCCAACGCTCTAACCACTAGGCTACCTTGTTGCCCCTTATGTCTAGTTGGTTACTGTCTGTCGATAATAATGTTACAAACACAAGTTTACATGGTTCAAAAAGTCACTGCAACTCAACATCAATAAAAACAAGGACAGAGTGGAAATTAGTGAACTTTCACCAGTCATGACGATAAAGATAATGTTGTCATTTATAACATTTTTTCAAACTGTAATAGGAGGGAACGAGTACTCATGGACATGTTGATGCCTTTTTCACTACAGGAGATGACTTTGGTAAGGAAGGAGCACTGACCACTGTTTGGCCAGACACAATGTTTGTTTGAAATTGAGGTTAAAAGACACTTTCTGAAACATTAACAGTATTTCACACTTTTATATATTTTCAACCATCTGAATAACTATTATTATTTCATGTTAATTGTATAAATATTTAGTACTGTAGTTCATTTATTTATTCTCACTTGTGTAATGCTTATTTTAGCGTTTGACTGGACTTGGTAGGGAGGTGGGAGGCGGGCTGGTGTTGTAAGCAACGCCCATTGTGTCGAATCTGATCCAATCAAGAAAGGCTTTCACTTTCTTGGTCCCCTCTCGCGAGAGTCTTGTTTTCTGTCAACATTGTACGAGACTGTATATCTAACGTAGGCAGGGAGGGAGTTAGAAGATTGCGTTAGCTAGCAACGTGAAATTGTCAGTACGAAACTAATGCATGGTCATACATTTATATTTGGAGCTCACAGATTTGTCACGAATGTCCAGTTGCATTTGTATTGGCCGAGATTCCTTGTCTAATTTTAACAGCCCATCCAGCTAGCATTTGGAGGGGCAGTTTTGCAAGCCACAACAGCTCTGTTGGTTAGCTAGGCAGTTAGCTAGCTAGTATACCCTCGAAAATTAATAACTAATCAATATGGCAAGTGTGGAGTCGTCAATGGAATTCACCAGTTCGCTGACTGTTTCGTCTCATCTCCCGCCACCACGGACAAGGATTTTCAAGATCATAGTGATTGGGGACTCCGGGGTGGGCAAGACCTGCCTCACCTACCGATTCTGTGCTGGCAAGTTTCCGGAGAAAACCGAGGCCACTATCGGGGTAGACTTTCGGGAGAAACTTATCGAGATTGACGGCGAGACAATCAAGGTAAATTGTTAGTTGACATAAAACATGCAACATTTTTGTTTGGATTATTCTAAAACCGCACAATATTTAACACCATGGGCATGAACGCAGGCAGGTTACCTCATACACATGGGGGGGGGCATCAATGTTGTGGCATCAATTTCATACATCTATATATTTGATCTCAAGGGCAGTGCCTGATTGATGTCAAGGACAGAGAGAACTAGCTATCTGTCTGATGCACCGACTGCTCTCTGTAGAATCATACACATATTACAGTTGAGTTCATCCTCTAGCACCTTCACATTGGACATTAGGTTTAGCTACTGTGTTTCAGTTTTTGAGGACTTTTAATACATCCAAGAAGCTGTTAAGTGTCATTATATTTTTTACTCTCTTTCTCCTCCCTCTCTCTCCCTCTCCAGGTCCAGCTATGGGACACGGCGGGCCAGGAGCGCTTTCGTAAGAGCATGGTACAGCATTACTACCGCAATGTGCACGCTGTGGTGTTTGTGTACGACGTGACCAGCGCCGCCAGCTTCCGCAGCCTCCCGACCTGGATCGAAGAGTGTAAGCAGCACGCCCTAGGCCAGGAGGTCCCGAGGATCCTGGTGGGGAACAAGTGTGACCTGCAAAACTCTGTCCAGGTGGGCACGGACTTGGCCCAGCAGTTTGCAGACGCCCACTCTATGCCCCTGTTTGAGACGTCCGCCAAGAACCCCAGCAGCGACGGTAGAGGAGTCAGTATCCGGGGGAGCAGTGATCACGTGGAGGCCATCTTCATGACGGTGGCCCACAAGCTGAAGTCCCAGAAGCCTCTGATACTTAGTCAGCTGCCCAGGGGGGACACGGTAACCCTGATAAGGGGGAGGGACGAGGGCGAGGAGAAGGTGAGCTGGACCTGCAGCTGCTGAGAGAGGAGGGGTGAGAGAGAGCATCGGGGGAAGCAAGAGAGGGAGGTTAGGGGGAGATAAAGGAAGGACTATTATCATATAACGTAAACATCTCAGTGATATGGGAAAGAAAAAGATCAAAAGGGAACTTGTTTGAAATTAATCTTGTTGACTGGTTCCACTGAACTGTGTTTGAGCTAGAATACTGTGAGTTTGCCTGATTGATGTACAACATACTCGATTTACATGTAGGAATAATGCACACATACCTCTCATAGTTTACAGCAGGCTATATCAGTGCACATCACTCAGGTGTTTCTGTACCAAAATTCCCATCCATAGGGTTTATAATTGTGCCCCTGCATAAAGCAGACAACTATAAAATGGTTTCCTAAGCAAAGTTACATTATGCTGCATGTCTTACATATGTCACATCTATAAAACAACTATTACAAAATACAACAAATACATTTCTAAGTAACCACACACGTATTCAATCCGCTCTACCCTAGTGTGTTGTCATCCCAAATGCCTTTACTATCGTCATCATTTCTTTGTGTGTGTTTGGATCACAGCCGGTCCTGTGGTCCATCGCAAGTGTGTGAGTTTCAGCTTTACGTGTGTGACTGTGAGAAAGATGTGTGGCATAACATCAGAGAAATGTGCAGTAAAGTACTGTGAGTGAAACACAACGTGATGCTGCACTTACCACTCCTCCTGATGAGATCATTGTTGATGTGGGGAAAAACTTTTTCATTATTACCTCTTCATAATCTGCTTTGGTTAAAGCTGCAGTCCGGGATCTTAAGCACAACAAATTTGTAACATATCGTACGAATTGGACCCCCCAAAATGTGTAGATCATTTTTTTTGCAGGATGTAATATCATACTAAATGGATGACGGAGTGCACAATTGGATGACTGCTATCAATGCATCTTTCTCGTTACAATAAGTCTGTAAAATGTGTCAAAAAGAGTTAAGAACAGTACCTGTGTTATTGCCTATTAAGCTTAGCTAATGCACCTGAGGGGTATACGACAAATAAGGATCAATGAATTAGCCAGCTAACTGATTTTTTAAAATATTTTTTTTACAATTTACTTTTTGTTACTTAAAGCTAAACTAAGATAGTTTTAGTTGAGTCATTTAGACCAGGCACATTTCAAGATTATCCTTCTAACATTATTTCAGGATATCTAGGCAAGTTAGCTAGCTAACTCCTTGATCCTGCTTTGTAATACAACCCCTCTGCTTGTTTGGACATGGGACAGTTGCAATGAAAACCCACCAGTGAAATGACCCTCTAATGAAGACTTGTGACTGTGTTTATGTGCTGTATGTCAGATTACCAGTAAGTCTTGTCATAAAATGACTGTAGCCAGTAGAACACAGATGCCGCATCACATTAATCAGCTGCTCTAAAGTACTGTGGGCTCAGATAGATGGCCTTTTCTCAGGATACAGTTAGAAATGAATTACAAGATTAATATTCACTCTGACCTGTTGCGCTTAGATTGGTCTACAACACTAGACACAGAAAATGGTAGGCTTTATAAATTGCCTTGCACTCTTGTTTTACTTTCATATGGTCTTTAGTGTTATTTTGTAATGTGTTGGTGCTCTCTGCAGTTCATACATTTAAGTTTATTTTATTTGGACTTTTTGATAGAGGTATGTGTACTGCGTGACTCTTTTCAAGTGCCCCGATAAGTATGTTTGAGAAAGGCGCCATTTATTGCGTCGAGAGACAGAACACATCAGGTCTGAACTTTTGGGAACACAAAAAGGGAGTGAAGCTTTGCATTACAAATGTTGTGTAGCCTTACAATAAAGCATTCTGTACATTAAGGCATTGTTATTTCATGAAAACATGTCTGTGGTACGGGGCGGTTAAAGAAAGATCACCAAAAAAAACATTTACAGAAGATTTATTTAGTTGAATATAACATGGCATGTAAAAATCACCTATAAAACAGGGCAACAATCCAAATGTGAGCAGCCTCACAGAAGGACCATGTACATTTCAACAGTCACGGGATACCACAAGGCACTTCCAAGCTGAAACTTTGGCAAATTCATTAAAAAAGGCATATTTACACTAACTATGTGTATATTACACAGGGATTTATACACATACAAGTAGATGGGTAATAAGTGGTAAAAAAGAAACATATTTGAAATGGCAGTTTGAAATGTTTGGTATATTGCGTCTGTTATTCTGCCTCTTGGTTCTCTGTTTGGTGAAATGCTAGTGGACAATAATATAATTAGCTACTCACTTAAACATAACAATCTTCTATAGCTGGGTCTGCTGGTTTTCATCCTAACCTTGTGAAGTCCCCTTTCATGAGGTTAGGTTAGGTAACCACTGGCCTAGAGGATTCCTCTCAGGTGAGTCTGCTGTAGGGGGGGAGTTTGGAGGGCGCCTCCTCTTCCTCAGGACATCTGTCGCTGAAGTTCACTGGAGAGTTTAACACACTGTCTTCGCCACCTGCTGGGGGAGAGAGCAACTATCACTACAGTCAATACCAAACAAGTGTCTCAACATACAGTAGCAAACTCTCAGCCTAAGACTAGCCAGAGCTCGACCACCTAGCTTTCCCTCTTCCTCGCTCACCTAGATAACTTACCTTGCCATGTACACACAAGCTCAGTCTGTGGGCTGGGGTCATTCTGAGGGACCAATATCTCCTGAAACACACACATACACAGTCTGAAAACATGGGAGGATTAGGCAGACAACTGCATATGATTAGCAGGTATGATTATCTAGTGCTGTGAAATGGTTTAGTGTAGTTTAGCACTACTACATGTTCTTACCAAGCCAGTGAGACCATCGTAGCAGCCACAGAGGGGCAGACTGCGACAGCCTACAAAGGCGATGAGAGAGGAGAGGACCAGGCTGACGATACAGACCAACAGTATGGTGGCATTGGCCCCTTTCACCATCCGGCTCAGCATAAACCTCTGTAGAGCAGTCAGAAACACACATTATTATTGCTGAACCATCCAAGGTGTGTTTGGGGTGTAAGACAGGTATTTAGGTACCTCCTTGGGATTTAGAGAGAGTACTTTCTGCTTTAGTCAAATCCTTTGTAACCTCATCCCCAGGCTATCAGGGAGGAAGTGTCAGATATACCAACCTGGTCTCAGAGCATTTCGTATTATTCTGTATGTAAATCTGACATTCTTGATTTTGAGATGGTTACTTAAGGCAAATGTACAATGCGAACGTCTAGCAATCCAACTTCAGGATTTCAGCAACTTTTCAACTACTTACTACTTTGCAACTACCTAGCATGTTAGCTAATCCTTCCTTTAACCTAACTTCTAAATGTAACAGTATTGCTTCCGTCCCTCTCCTCGAACCAGGGACCCTCTGCACACATCGACAACAGTCACCCTCGAAGCACCGTTACCCATCGTTCCACAAAAGCCGCAGCCCTTGCAGAGTATGGGAAACAAATACTTCAAGGTCTCAGAGCGAGTGACATCACCGACTGAAATGCTATTAGCACGCACCCCGCTAACCAGCCAGCCATTTAACACTGGTTACATAAACTTAACCCTAACTCCTAACCTAGCGAGCTAGCTAACGTTAGCCACCTAGCTGAAATTCGTAACATAATACTTTTGGCAAATTCGTAACATATTGTACCTTTTGCAAATTCATAACATATAATATGAATTGTAATTCGTAACATATCATACGAAATGGGTGATGGACATCCACAAATTCATAAACACCAGCCAAAACGTAACATATCATACTAAATAGAGCAGGGTTACTCAACTACTATTTGAACCATTGTACACGGGCCTTGAATTAAATGTTTTTTAAATAAAATAAAGTGCATGTTTTCTGGAGAACAAAGGATATTAACAAAAATAATCTGCTTTGAACTTTGGTGCAAATGATGCTAGAGAAACTCTGAGACACTGGTGCAAGTGTTCATTGGGGAGCCTGGTGCTGTATTTTTTTAAATAATAAACTTAATTGTGGAGTAGGCTGATTTACAGCTGTATGTGGAGCTAAACATGGTCAGGATGTATAGTGCCAGTTTCTTGAGAACAGGGACATCAGCTGCTGGCACCATCTTTTCCCAGAATGTGACAGAGTCACAAATCACCAGCCTGCTCCTTCAAAGCCACATCTTCTTGCAGCTCAATCGACTCCATTTGCAGTGATGCAACATCTCCTTATTTAAAGATCTGTTTTCCTTCTTCAGACAACTTCTGGATGAGCAGCAGAAGTTCTCTTCCAACAATAAAGTTATAAAAGCAAGCCTTGAAGTTTTACATCAGCTTCTGGATGTGATCAACATGGTTGGGAACATCTTTGTCTCCCTGCGTTTGCACCAGAAGATTGGGAAAGTGGACACGTTCTCCCTGGAGGTCATTCTTGAAAAGCTCCAATTTCTTCTGGAAAGCCCAGACTGCTGTTATCATAGCACACATTGTGTTGTCCTGTCCCTGCAGCTTAACATTCAGTTAATTAAGGTGTGATGTAATGTCTGTCAAAAATCCAACTGTTTCCATCTTCTCATCTTCCAAAAACTGAGTTGCCATGTCACTCTTTTGCTCTGATAAGAAAACTTTGATTTCCTCCTGAATGGCCCAAAAGCTTTCCAAAACCCTGCCTTTGCTGAGCCATCTGACGGTGTTGTGCAGTAGTAAGTCATCAAAACTGGCATCGGCCTCTGTCAGAATGTCTCGTAGCAAGTGGTGTTGTAGGGATGATGTTGCTCTCAAAAAGGTTTATCAGTTTCATCATCGTTGTCATGACCTCAGAATACTCTTCTCCCAGACTGACACACATTGATGAATGATGTGGTGATATTTCAGGTCAGGGTGGTCCTCTTTCAAACGTGCAACCAGTCCCCTCCCTCTTCCTATCATGGCTGGAGCTCCATCTGTGGTGATGGAGACCAGTGACTTGAGATCTCTCCCCCTTCTTGTCAGCATCCCTTTGATGACCTCATGGATATCCTCTCCCTGTGTGTGTGTGTGCTTCTAGATTTGTTAAGCCCAACAGCTTCTCACAGAATTCCTTTGTTTCGTTATAAAATCTGACAAACACCAGAAGCTGGGCATTATCAGTGTTATCTGTTGATTCATCCACAGCTAATGAAATGCATGGTGCATTCTGAATGGCCTCATCAATTTGTGAAGTTAAATCTTCAGCTTATATTCCAGATCTCCTCATTGCTGTGGAATCTGACAGTGGGATATGGTTGATCTTTTCCCTGAGCTCATCTTTTTGTTTACCTTCAAGCAAGGTGTCAGCAACTTCACACATGCATTATTTTACCATCTCAGCATCTGAAAATTGTTTTCTGTGTTTTTCCAAAACCCAAGCTATCCTCAGTGAACACATTGTTGGGCTGTCAGGGAATTGACAAGGACTTTGGTGGACCTCTCATATTGGGATTTGAGTTGGTTAATCTTGTTTGTTCTCACCTCTGTGTTCAGGGGATACATCTGATCGAATTGACTATGCCTGGTGTCATAATGGCGCTTAACATTGTCACTTTCCAAGAGAGCTACAGACTCACTGCATATCAGGCACATTGGTTTTGTGCTAGTTGCAGGGAAAATTAATAAATACTGTTCCATCCACTCGTCTTTGAAAATACGGTTTTCAGGGTCAACTTTTCTTTTTTTTTAACAAGCCATATAAATATATATACTGGTAACTAAGCTCCTATCTGTGATATTTACAGTTTAATCGAGTTCAAATCTTTGTTTCTTTCTGACGTTGAGTTTGGCTAAAATAGATTGCCTCAAATGTATGTACAGAACTATACAAAATGCTGTGAGACCAGGTTGGATATACCAGACTAAATCATTTGTGACAGAAACTGACTGACACACAGACCAGACTAGGGGCTGTGTGTGAAAGAGTTCGTTGTGTTGATCGTTTGTGGTAGGGTCGGGTATTACCACTTCAAGGTTGTTGTGATGGTGGAACACCTCGTTGTCATTCTCGCCATAGGTCAAAGTTAAGAAGGCGTAACCTGACACCATCACCACGGAAACACAGGAGCACACTGAGACAGCGATCATTACATTCACCTGAACAGGGTCAAACCACGCTATTAGAGGATTTAATATTATTTGTCACCTTTGTGGCATTCAGTCAGACAAAATTAACAGTCATGTTTGGTGTGCTTTAATTATAATTCAATAGGAGGAACGAAGCATCAAGCCAAGGCTACCTTTATCACACTTACCAATACTGGGTTTTTCCTTTGGGAAGCAAAGAGCGCCAGCGCACCTGGGCAGGCCATAATCTATAGGAGGAAGTCATTATGAATGACGACAAAACAGGCACAGTCCAATGTGTCACCACAAAATCAATATAGTCAAGTGTCATCCTCTATATTTTGATGAATCAGTAAATCTGTTTCGATGAAAGAACACTCATACTCACCAAACCCGCCCACACAGGTGCCCTAGTTTCACTGAGTGTGGTGTTTTTCCGAAAAAACGCATCAATGAATCCGCACACCAAGCACAGCGCCGCACATGCTACCTGCAGAATGCCCAGAACGACGACACTGCGCTGGTTAAAGATGAAATACCGGTAGCGGTCCATCTCACGACGCACTTTCACTTTGGCGCTTCCAAAGTCCTTTGTCCTATCGAGTTCACAGAAAAACACCCAGTCCGACTTCCACAATAAGTTCTCTCACTGCAACATTTTTATAATGTATTATACTTTTGTTAAATAGATCAACTGTCCTTTCACCCTGCCCGCTCATTGACTTTCTTCCGGGCTGTTGTGTTGGTTTCTGTTGACTCACGCAGGACAGGTGAACTTCAGCGCGTTAACCATTAACCCGCCCACGCGCAGGTGCACAGCAAAGAAATACAATGCAAATATTTAACCCCTTCTCGGCCATCATTCTGGTAGGAGGTAGTTCCTTCTCGCGATGTTGCGTTTCATGAGCTAATACAAATCTGGTTTTGAATACTAAACTATTGCCAAGAGAGATTAATCAATACATGAATAATTTACACATACTCTTTGTTAAAACTAGCACGTTAGAATAAAGAAATCTTTGCAAGTCACAGTGGGATGGTTCATGTAGTCTTTATTTGTGTTTAGTCTGGGCTACTTCCATCACAGTTGATCTTTTTATCCAAAAGAGAAGCAGTCTCCAAAGATGAGCTCACTTATTGGTCTGAATCATGTGCAGAGTTGACAATAACACAAACCAAAAGGTGAGAAGTGTTGATAAATAAATGTAACTAAATAACTATAGACATCATTGGTTAGTATTTAATGCATGTCAAAAAAAGGTTAGAAAGCCAACCATGTCAATTTACTCTAAGTGGCACAAGAGGCCATTTAAAATCTAATTTATACTATACTCAGGTGATGTTGGGGAAATTATTTGGCAACACCAATGTCTTGAAACCTATTTAGATTGACACAGGAACAAGGTTTAAACAGCCAGTACACATCCTGTCACAGCAGAGTAAAAGGAATAGGGGTCTAACTTCATCACAATTACCAAACTAATATCAAGGACAGTCCACATACCAGTTCATGTCCATAGGTTGTATAAAAGACAGGTTGGTGAGAACAAGACTCACAAAGCAGCAAATACAGCAGTAAACCTTGTACATTACATCTGATTGGTCTCTTGACGTAAACCATTTGTTCCTGTGTTTAAGTGCAAGTGTGGCCGGGTTAGTGCTGATCTCCATAGCACCATAACATCCTCACCCACGTACAGACAGCAGTGTCCCATTCCTATATCATACAAAGCGACATATCACACATTCCACCTGATGCCAAGCTCTGGAACAACCCTTCAATGTTTGGAAAGAGTCTGTGCCATTTGTCCTCAAGGAGCAGCCGTAGCAAGACTGGGGGCTCAGGCAGAGGGGTTCAGTCTAGAGGAGGGCGGTTATCAATGAGTAGGTGGAGGTTGAAACAGGGCTTCATTGAGAGCACTGTTAAGGTAGAGGGTGTTTAGGTGTAAGGGTAACATTAGTTCAGATCGGGAAAGTTGCCCCAACTGGGTCGGTATTTTGAAATTATTTCATTTTTTTACATTTTGGGACTTATTGCTCCTGTGCAAAGGGCAGGGAGGTGGGTAGCAGTTATACGAGTAGTAGTTGTTTGGGTAGATTGACTGGAGTAGTAGTTGTTTGGGTAGATTGACTGGAGTAGTAGTTGTTTGGGTAGATTGACTGGAGTAGTAGTTGTTTGGGTAGATTGACTGGAGTAGTAGTTGTTTGGGTAGATTGACTGGAGTAGTAGTGCGTTTTTTTTTACTGCCCGTTGGTAGCCTGTCTTTGCTGGAAGGCCTGCAGTTCCTGTTTGTACCAGTCTGGTGCTTCTGGACCGCTCTTCCCCGATGGCTCGTGGTCGTAACCATAGGCAACAGTCAGCTCCTCATCCCTCTGCACCGCCTGCAGGGTGCGGACGCACTTGATGGGTCCAAAACGAGGGTGGACGAATCTGAGAAAACAAATGAACAACAGACAGACGCGTTTTTAATAATGGAACATATACTGTAATAGAACATGACAGAATACATTAGGCTCGGACGATATATATCGTTTATACCAACGATATGATTTTCAATACTGTAAAAAAAACATTGTGGGTTTGGGGCACCCACGCCTCACGGGGGCTGTGTGCTACGCCACTGCTTATAATTATAAGTTAAGTATAACTAAGAAATAAATTATATCCAGCAGAGGGCTCCAGCTATGAATTTGGCTTGCTACCTTACTTGCGAAGTGATTAGATGTAAAGATCAAGCTTCATGGTTACAGCAGACATTCAATCTCAAGATCCCTGTTGCCGAAATTGTTTTGTGCGTTTAATTATTATTAATAGCACACCTTGTGTGCACTTTCGGTTACACCGTATACCCCGGTGTGGTACAGAAATGGTATGAAAATCTGCATACCATCCAACCATAGAATACATTACATTTCTATCTTTACTCTTCAAAACATTGTACCCTCCTGAACATCATGTTGCTCTCAAGTTGGGTCATATTTGTTCCTGCTATGCTTGGATTATTCTCACGGGTCGTATTTGCAGTTTGGGGTGAAGGAGTGATTGGCCTTGTGTCCCAGCGAGGCACAGTATCTGTCCATCTGGTGGAAGGGCTGTGGAACGTCGATCACCGTGTCCTCATCCAGGGAGATGGTATTCCCGTTCAGGGACCAATCCCTAGTGTCTACCTGGGAAGCACCGTTGGCAACACCACAAACAACAACAACAAAAACAACAAGTATTTAATTTGAAAATTAAGTTGTGTTTAGCACAGACATCTATATACACAGTATTTGGTTTGCCATGTGAATGATTATTGCCCATACCTGGTCTTTGTGAAAATTTTACATAACATCGACTAGAGCTTAAGCTGGTTTTGCATGAACACACACACACACACACACACACACACACACACGTAAATAGTTAACCAAATAGCTAGCCAGACTATCTGCATTGACCATATTTGCATGAACTATTTTGACTTATCACATACACTGCTATGCATTTTCTATTCGGTTGCCTAGTCACTTTACCCATACCAACAGTGGTTAGTCCTTTAAAAGTTGCAGCGTGCTGCGGCGCAGCTTGCATGTTGCTGCAGAATTCTATGGCATGTTATTTAAGTGTGAACCACTGGTACCATTAATGCTAGTTGGTGCTAGTTTGACCACCAGAGGGCATCTTTGAGAAGCATTTGATAGCCTTCAATAATGACACTACTAGAGAATGCGGACACACGGGAGACAGGCGTTCAATTCCCCGACAGGGAGGAAGGAGTAGGCTGTCCTTGTAAATAAGAATTTGTTCTTAACTGATTCCATACGTGTTATTTCATAGTTGTGATGTCTTCCCTATTATTCTACAATGTAGAAAATAGTAAAACTAAAGAAAAACCCTGGAATGAGTAGGTGTGTCCAAACATTTGCCTGGTACTTGCTTAATTCATTAATATTAATCTATGGTATTTCTATTCCAAGAAAAACCTTCTAGGATGGAACGGAAAATATGGCGCTGTACAATGTGATGGTCAGGAGTACTTTACTGGGCTATTTAGCTGAAGAATCGGTGTCGTGCGGGTAGGGCACGCTCGTGGGAGACCGGGGTTCAATTCTCCAACGGGGAGGAATGAGTAGGCTGTCCTTGTAAATAAGATTTTGTTCTTAACTGACTTGCCTAGTTAAATAAAAGTTACACTAAGAGCATAACATTTCTACACCCTAATTTTGTAATTCTAGTCTAACCAACACCCAAACGGAGATCCAGTGAAAATAATTCTCATTGATTGCTTGTCACAGAGCAGTGCGAAATGGTAGTAAAATTGTTGTAGGCTATTGCTTCTAACGTCAATATGCTCTTTAAATAAATAAGACCTAAACCACTTTTAACAGCACATTACTCAACACTGAGACTCATGTCGCCTATGGTAGGTCTACAGTATATTGAAAAATGTGACTACGCCAACAATTACATATAGAGGATGAGAATATTTCTGTAATTCAGTGATATTTATTCCCATAGTAAATCGTTATGGATCCATAACTAAATAAAAAAATCTAAATGCCAGAGTATTTTTATCATTATTTTATTGATGAAAGCATAAAGATGCCATTATTACACTGCTCAAAAAAATAAAGGGAACACTTAAACAACAATGTAAATCCAAGTCAATCACACTTCTGTGAAATCAAACTGTCCACTTAGGAAGCAACACTGATTGACAATAAATGTCACATGCTGTTGTGCAAATGGAATAGACAACAGGTGGATATTATAGGCAATTAGCAAGACACCCCCAATCTTTTTTCCATCTACGTAACATTGCAAAAATCAGAAACTTTCTGTCCAAAAATGATGCAGAAAAATTAATCCATGCTTTTGTCACTTCTAGGTTAGACTACTGCAATGCTCTATTTTCCGGCTACCCGGATAAAGCACTAAATAAACTTCAGTTAGTGCTAAATACGGCTGCTAGAATCCTGACTAGAACCAAAAAATTTGATCATATTACTCCAGTGCTAGCCTCTCTACACTGGCTTCCTGTCAAAGCAAGGGCTGATTCAAGGTTTTACTGCTAACCTACAAAGCATTACATGGGCTTGCTCCTACCTATCTCTCTGATTTGGTCCTGCCGTAATGCTGGTCACAAGACGCAGGCCTCCTAATTGTCCCTAGAATTTCTAAGCAAACAGCTGGAGGCAGGGCTTTCTCCTCTAGAGCTCCATTTTTATGGAACGGTCTGCCTACCCATGTCAGAGACACAAACTCGGTCTCAACCTTCAAGTCTTTACTGAAGACTCATCTCTTCAGTGGGTCATATGATTGAGTGTAGTCTGGCCCAGGAGTGGGAAGGTGAACGGAAAGGCTCTGGAGCAACGAACCGCCCTTGCTGTCTCTGCCTGGCCGGTTCCCCTCTTTCCACGGGGATTCTCTGCCTCTAACCCTATTACAGGGGCTGGGTCACTGGCTTACTGGGGCTCTCTCATGCCGTCCCTGGAGGGGGTGCGTCACCTGAGTGGTTTGATTCACTGTTGTGGTCTGTCTGGGTTGGCGCCCCCCTTGGGTTGTGCCGTGGCGGAGATCTTTGTGGGCTATACTCAGCCTTGTCTCAGGATGGTAAGTTGGTGGTTGAAGATATCCCTCTAGTGGTGTGGGGGCTGTGCTTTGGCAAAGTGGGTGGGGTTATATCCTTCCTGTTTGGCCCTGTCCGGGGTGACCTCATGGGGCCACAGTGTCTCCTGACCCCTCCTGTCTCAGCCTCCAGTATTTATGCAGTAGTTTATGTGTTGGGGGCTGGGGTCAGTTTGTTATATCTGGAGTACTTCTCCTGTCCTATTCGGTGTCCTGTGTGAATCTAAGTGTGCGTTCTCTAATTCTCTCCTTCTCTTTCTTTCTCTCTCTCGGAGGACCTGAGCCCTAGGACCTGAGCTCCAGGACTACCTGACATGATGACTCCTTGCTGTCCCCAGTCCACCTGGCCATGCTGCTGTTCCAGTTTCAACTGACCTGAGCCCTAGGACCATGCCCAGGACTACCTGACATGATGACTCCTTGCTGTCCCCAGTCCACCTGGCCATGCTGCTGCTCCAGTTTCAACTTCCACCTGACTGTGCTGCTGCTCCAGTTTCAACTGTTCTGCCTTATTATTATTCGACCATGCTGGTCATTTATGAACATTTGAACATCTTGGCCATGTTCTGTTATAATCTCCACCCGGCACAGCCAGAAGAGGACTGGCCACCCCACATAGCCTGGTTCCTCTCTAGGTTTCTTCCTAGGTTTTGGCCTTTCTAGGGAGTTTTTCCTAGCCACCGTGCTTCTACACCTGCATTGCTTGCTGTTTGGGGTTTTAGGCTGGGTTTCTGTACAGCACTTTGAGATATCAGCTGATGTACGAAGGGCTATATAAATAAATTTGATTTGATTTGATTTGATTAAAGGAGTGGTTCTGTTCTGCAGGTGGTGACCACAGACCACTTCTCAGTTCCTATGCTTCCTGGCTGATGTTTTGGTCACTTTTGAATGCTGGCGGTGCTTTCACTCTAGGGGTAGCATGAGACGGAGTCTACAACCCACACAAGTGGCTCAGGTAGTGCAGCTCATCCAGGATGGCACATCAATGAGAGCTGTGGCAAGGTTTGCTGTGTCTGTCCGCGTAGTGTCCAGAGCATGGAGGCGCTACCAGGAGACAGGCCAGTACATCAGGAGACGTGGAGGAGGCCGTAGAGGAGGCCGTAGAGGAGGCCGTAGAGGAGGCCGTAGAGGAGGGTAACAACGCAGCAGCAGGACCGCTACCTCCGCCTTTGTGCAAGGAGGAGCAGGAGGAGCACTGCAAAATGACCAGCAGGCCACACATGTGCATGTGTCTGCTCAAATGGTCAGAAACAGACTCCATGAGGGTGGTATGAGGGCCCGACGTCCACAGGTGGGGGTTGTGCTTACAGCCCAACACCGTGCAGGACGTTTGGCATTTGCCAGAGAACACCAAGATTGGCAAATTCGCCACTGGCGCCCTGTGCTTTTCACAGATGAAAGCAGGTTCACACGGAGCACGTGTCATGGTGTGGGGTGGCATTTCTTTGGGGGGGGCCGCACAGCCCTCCATGTGCTCGCCAGAAGTAGCCTGACTGCCATTAGGTACCGAGATGAGATCCTCAGACCCCTTGTGAGACCATATGCTGGTGCGGATGGCCCTGGGTTCCTCCTAATGCAAGACAATGCTAGACCTCATGTGGCTGGAGTGTGTCAGCAGTTCCTGCAAGAGGAAGGCATTGATGCTATGGACTGGCCCGCCCGTTCCCCAGACCTGAATCCAATTGAGTACATCTGGGACATCATGTCTCGCTCCATCCACCAACGCCACGATGCACCACAGACTGTCCAGGAGTTGGCGGATGCTTTAGTCCAGGTCTGGGAGGAGATCCCTCAGGAGACCATCCGCCACCTCATCAGGAGCATGCCCAGGCATTGTAGGGAGGTCATAGAGGCACGTGGAAGCCACACACACTACGGAGACTCATTTTGACTTGTTTTAAGGACATTACATCAAAGTTGGATCAGCCTGTAGTGTGGTTTTCCACTTTAAATTTTGAGTGTGACTCCAAATCCAGACCTCCATGGGTTGATAAATTTGATTTCCATTAATAATTTGTGCGTGATTTTGTTGTCAGCAAATTCAACTATGTAAAGAAAAAAGTATTTAATAAGAATATTTCATTCATTCAGATCTAGGATGTGTTATTTTAGTGTTCCATTTATTTTTTTGAGCAGTGTAGTTACATTGTTTTAGTTTGAACGTGCAGACTGACACTAAGAACTGAACAGCGGGAACGTTTCCCTAGTCAGCGCCATTATTAGTGCAATACCCCTTAAATATTTTGGAGATTATTTCATTTTCAAATAACGAGAAAAAGGCCATTCTTGGACATGGGGTGAGACATTTACTAATTTGTAAATAAAGCCAGTTAAACAGAAATAGTTATAAATTACTTTATAGGCAGAGAAACCAAAAACCTACAGTCATCTCATGGGTCTCCCAGTCGAGGCCAGCACGGGTATTGAACCAGCATTTGTAGCAACACAGCTTGCATTAGACCGTTGCGCCAGTCAAAAGTAAAATCAGTGCTCTAACTCCCCATTGCGCTGGTCTGGAGCAATGAAGTGGTGATGCAGAGTACCGTACTAAACCACAAATTACCTAAGTCTCACGGTGTTCGCTCGCAACTTTTAAAGGAGGAACCACGGTACATATCTATCTCAATTACATTGACTTGGTACTGGTACCCCATGTATATAGCCAAGTTATCATTACACATGGTCTATTATTTCCTTGCGTTATTATTTCTCTATTTTTTCTCCCTCTACATTGTTGGGAAGGGACCGTAAGTAAGCATTTCAATGTTGGTCTACACCGGTTGTTTACAAAGCATGTGACAAGTAACATTTGATTTGACACACAAACACAGCTCTGTCTCCCTCTTACCTCCGAGTGTGTGATGCGTACTCCGTTGTAAAAGGCCATTACAACATTGGCCTCAACATCCATCTTGGCAAACAAGCCTTCTCCTGCACCTGAGATCAGTGAGTCTGCCACAAATACCCTGTGACACAACAGGGAATTAAGCAGCAAAACTGACTTCAGATCAGCTTCTCCCTTTATACGATAGCCGAAGGTAAACCCATAGGATATGTCTATGCAAAAACAAATGTATTAAAAATGGAAAACAGAAATATCACATTTACATAAGTATTCAGACCCTTTACTCAGTACTTTGTTGAAGCACCTTTGGCATTGATTACAGCCTTGAGTCTCCTTGGATATGACGCTACAAGCTTGGCACACCTGTATTTGGGGAGTTTCTCCAATTCTTCTCTGCAGTTCCTCTCAATCTCTGTCAGGTTGGATGGGGAGCCCAGCTGGGCCCCTCAAGGACATTCAGAGACTTGTCTTGAAGCCACTCCTGCCTTGTCTTGGCTTTTTGCTTAAGATCGTTATCCTGTTGGAAGGTGAACCTTCGGCCCATTCTGAGGTCCTGAGCGCTCTGGAGCAGGTTTTCATCAAGGATCTCTGTACTTTCGTCTGTTCATCTCTCCCTCGAGCCAGACTAGTCGCCCAGTCCCTGGTGTTGAAAAATTTCCCCACAGCATGATGCGGTCACCGCCACACACTCTAGGAACTCAGATGCAAAGATTTAATTACCAACGTTTCGACAGCCAAGCTGTCTTCATCAGGCTACGCTTCATACGTGGCGCTTGGCATCAAGGAAAAGGTTTTCAATTTTGGTTTCATCAGACCAGAGACTCTTGTTTCTCAAGGCGAGCTGTTCCTTTTGGCTTCTGTCTGGCCACTACCATAAAGGCCTGATTGGTAGTGCTGCAGATATGGTTGTCCTTCTGGAAGGTTTTCTCCACAGAGTGGGTCACTCTCTGTCAGAGTGACCTTCAGGTTCTTGGGCACCTCCCTGACCAAGGCTCTTCTCCCCCGATTGTTCAGTTTGGCCAGCTCTAGGAAGAGTCTTCGTGGCGTCAAACTTCTTTCATTTAAGAATTTTTTTATTTTACCCTTAACTAGGCAAGTCAGTTAAGAACAAATTCTTATTTTCAATGACGGCCTAGGAGCAGTGGGTTAACTGCCTGTCCAGGGGCAGAACTACAGATTTGTACCTTGTCAGCTCGGGGATTTGAACTTACAACCTTCCGGTTACTAACCCAACGCTCTAACCACTAGGCTGCCCTGCCGGCCCAGAATGATGGAGGCCAATGTGTTCTTGGGGACCTTCAACGCTGCAGACATTTTTTGCTTCCCTTCTCCAGATCTGTGCCTCGACACGATCCGGTCTCGGAGCTTTATGGACAATTCCTTCGACCGCATGGCTTGGTTTTTGCGCTGACATGCACTGTCAACTGTGTGCCTTTCCAAATCATATCCAATCAATTGAATTTACCACAGGTGGACTCCAATCAAGTTGTAGAAACATCAAGGATGATCAATGGAAACGGGATGCACCTGAGCTCAATTTCAAATCTCATAGCAAAGGGTCTGAATACCTGTAAATAAAGTATTTTTTAAATATATATATATATATAAAAATGTTTTAAAAACTGTTTTCACTTTGTCATTGTGGGGTATTGTGTAGATTGATGAGGACTTTTTATTTATTTAAAACATTTTAGAATAAGGCTGTGACGCAACAAAATGTGGAAAAAGTCAAGGGGTTTGAATACTGTCTGAATGCACTGTACCTACCTTTTGCTTTCATAGGGGTCTGGAAGAAGAGTGTGGGTAGCGATACAGGTGGAAGTGGATTTATCATAGGAGTACACAGGGCCTAAGAAAGAACAGGAAATGCTGAAATTTTATAAACCATATAGCATTATATTTGACTACCAGTTTACTTGTGCTGTGTCTCATGTCACTTACTGTCAGATGAAACGTCAAAGTGTGGTCTGGTGGTCTCCATGGAAACCAGGGCGGCGAGTCGAGCCTCGATCAGCTCCCCCTCCACGAAGCTCCCGTAGAGAGCCGTTTGGCCATCAGGGTAAACATATGCCACTGCTTTACCGGTCATCTCGCCATCCTCGTTCACCTGCCCAAATACACTGCCACGGTCCTGGACACACACAGACAGCAATTAGTTGAGTGTTCAATCAATTCATTCTTCATTATTGAATATGGAAAAGCAACCAACTTTAGTGGTAGGTTCTCCTCCCTATAACATCTCAATGTAACTTGTGTAGTGTAACATAAGTTACAGGCGAGTATGATGACTCACAGGGTAGTAGATCCAACACTCCCCATAGCGGCTGTTGTCTTTGTACTGGCCTTCAAACATCAGCCGGCCCTCAGAGTCAAACTCCTGTGCAGGGCCGTTGAGGTCCCCATCCATATAGGTCCCACGGAGGACCCCTCCATCCTCGTACGAGTATACCCCCTGACCCTGTAACGCATCGTCCACATAGAACCCCTCCAAGGTGCTGTGGAGGGGAGGAAGGGAGAGGGTTAATTAAGGCAAGGCAACGTAGCTTGATAAGAGCCTGACCGAGCGAGTGAGATCAGTCACACTTGAATGGACTGTATGCTTTTCTATCATACCTGCCATCGAAAAAGAAGAACTTGCCCTTTCCATTCTTTTCTCCATGTGTAAAATGTCCTTCAAAGCGATCGCTGGAGGAGAAAGTGACTGTACAGAACCCGTGAGGCTGGTCATCCTCATCCAGAGGGCCTGGATACGCACACACATCAGGATTGGACAGAGGCACAAGACAGTTTACACTGGAGTTCAACAGCCTCCATTGCTACAAATCGTCTCGGAAAAAGAACCACACATTTAGGAGTCTGCATTATTGCCAATTCACTGTATTTGGGCCCAGTTTTTCAAAAGTTATCAGATAGGATTAAATGCATAGAATAAATAGAATGGATGACTCATCGACTTGAATGGGGACACCGGTTCTATTCCTATGCATTTAATCCTATCCAGTTGGCGAAAACGACCAGATAACTTTTGAAAAACTGAGTCCAGATGATAAATGCACCCTTCGCTGTGCTTGCTGTCCTGATCCAGATCAAAGTCTGATGATATTCGGGCAACCTGACCACTTGTGTGCCATGGCAGCACCACTTCAGGGTCGGTAATACTATACCTTGCTTCTCTTGGTTTCCAAAGCGACATTTCTTTCATCAACCAAAGGCACAATCCTAGTCATATAATATGACTAGGTTTGTGCCTCTGGCTAGTGAAAAATGTTGATTTGTAAACCAAGAGAAATGCTGGTTTCAATGGCATATGAGTAATAATTCCCTCAACGTTACTATGGTCGGATTTTGGCTAGGCTACCATGAAGCAAGGTAAGACATGCCTTATTAAATTTGGTAAAACGTCCAGGTTTCAAACAATTACATAGTGTGTGCAGTAAATCATGTGTGGGTTGCGAAATGCACTGGCCTTTCTCTGCTCTTGTGATCATTTTAACTGAATGAGTAGCAGGACCACATCAACTGATATGAATTACTATTTGGGCCATGGAGTAGGAGCTTTAAGACTAGTTGGTTCGGAGGGTGTTGCAGCCGAACCTAACGGTTTTTCTGCTATATTTGATTATTTTAGTTTAACTCAACCCTAAACAAAATAAGTAACCAGGTGCCAGCAGCTACATATGGAATTGTCAACATGTACAAGAACTCGCACGCACGCGGTCGTCTGACCCCTATGCATAACGAATTACCCCTGATATTCCCTAAAAACAATGTTACTGCGTCAGCACATGTTGGCTGTGAATAACAAAAATTTGTTCTAAAAGTAACAATTTTGTGATGTAAAATAAAGTAGGCCTACGGTTAGTAAAGTGTCACGGATTTAGCGCAGCACCTAATATGACAAACTTTAGGTCAAGTCTACAATTTTGGCAAACGTATTGACGTAGCCTACGCGTCCAGAGCGCACGCAAATCGTTTACAGTACAATGTAATCATTTTTCTAACTGCATTTTAACTCGAGTGTCAAAGCACATCAGCCCAGTTTTGTGTCGCTACTGCTGCCTCGCTCGCCCGAAGAGTGGGCTTCCATCGGAAATAAAGTCCCGGGCGCGACGGGCCCACAACCCCTGTCAAAAACCATAATATCAATTTGTTCACGGTATAGTATGCGGAGAGTTTACCGGAAAATGTAACAAATACACAAAAAACGACGCATATGCGTTTGTCAGCCTTTTCCGTACCTTCAACGACTTCTTCCATATCATCATCGCTGTCCATAGTGGCCCTTTCCGTGGATGACACGCGCAGAGAATTGACGTGTTGCGGACGATTTTATAATATTCTGCACTTCTTCAACCACTACACTGCTTCCCTCAGCTCTTTTCTTCTTCTTCTTCTTCTTCTTTAAAGTGTTATGGCAGAATACACCTATAGGTGTATTGCCGCCACCTACTGTACCGGGTGTTGAAAGAAAACAAAAATAATATATTACATTGCGGGGAGACGGAGCATTCATCAACAAGATCCCTTGTAATGCCTCTGCAGAAAAGTTCCCAAGTCCCAAAAAACGCTCAATTGCACTCACAATCATGACAATTTTCTCCGATTCTATTTCCGTTTGCTCTGTGCAGTTGATAACCAAAGTAAACGCAACAAAGTTCACCTTCTTAATTAACATGGAACATGTCAGGATCCCTCTGTTGACAAGGAACATCATCTTGTGTCTCTACTCCTACTACTATTACTTCTTCAACTTCATGCCTTTCTTCCACTCTTCTCAATGCCTACGGGTGGGAGACATTCTGGACAGCCCTTATTCTTGCCACCTCCATCTCCTTCTCCCTAACAGGACACTTCAGAAATTTGGGTGGATGTTTACCAGCACAATTGCAGCATTTTGGCTCAGCTGGTATAGAATACTTCTCCTGTCTACATCCAGTGCATTTGTAAAGTACAGTCCTGGCCAAAAGTTTTGAGAATGACACAAATATTAATTTCCACAACGTTTGCTGCTTCAGTGTCTTCAGATATTTTTGTCAGATGTTACTATGGAATACTGAAGTATGATTACAAGCATTTCTTAAGAGTTAAAGGCTTTTATTGACAATTACATGAAGTTGATGCAAAGAGTCAATATTTGCAGTGTTAACCCTTCTTTTTCAAGACCTCTGCAATCCTCCATGGCATGCTGTTAATTAACTTCTGGGCCACATGGCAGCTGATGGCAGCTGATGGCAGCCCATTCTTGCATAATCAATGCTTGGAGTTTGTCAGAATTTGTGTTTTTTTTTGTTTGTCCATCCGCCACTTGAGGATTGACCACAAGTTCTCAATGGGATTAAAGTCAAGGAAGTTTCCTGGCCATGAACCCAAAATATCGATGTTTTGTTCCCCGAGCCACTTAGTTATCACTTTTGCCTTATGGCAAGGTGCTCCATCATGCTGGAAAAGGCATTGTCACCAAACTGTTCCTGGATGGTTGGGAGAAGTTGCTCTCGGAGGATGTGTTGGTACCATTCTTTATTCATGGCTGTGTTCTTAATAAAAATTGTGAGTGAGCCCACTCCCTTGTCTGAGAAGCAACCTCACACAGGTCTCAGGATGCTTTACTGTTGGCATGACACAGGACTGATGGTAGCGCTCACCTTGTCTTCTTCGGCAAAGCTTTTTTCCGGATGCCCCAAACAATCGGAAAAGGGATTCATCAGAGAAAATGACTTTACCCCAGTCCTCAGCAGTCCAATCCCTGTACCTTTTGCAGAATATCAGTCTGCCCCTGATGTTTTTCCTAGAGAGAAGTGGCTTCTTTGCTGCCCTTCTTGACACCAGGCCATCCTCCAAAAGTCTTTGCCTCACTGTGCATGCAGATGCACTCACACCTGCCTGCTGCCATTCCTGAGCAAGCTCTAAACTGGTGCCCCGATCCCGCAGCTGAATCAACATTGGAAGACGGTCCTGGCGCTTGCTGGACTTTCTTGGATGCCCTGAAGCCTTTTTCACAACAATTGAACCGCTCTCCTTGAAGTTCTTGATGATCCGATAAATGGTTGATTTAGGTGCAATCTTACTGGCAGCAATATCCTTGCCTGTGAAGCCCTTTTTGAGCAAAGCAATGATGACAGCACGCGTTTCCTTGCAGGTAACCATGGTTGACAGAGGAAGAACAATGATTCCAAGCACCACCCTCCTTTTGAAGCTTCTAGTCTGTTATTCAAACTCAATCAGCATGACAGAGTGATCTCCAGCCTTGTCCTCTTCAACACTCACACCTGTGTTAATGAGAGAATCACTGACATGATGTCAGCTGGTCCTTTTGTGGCAGGGCTGAAATGCAGTGGAAATGTTTTTGGGGGATTTAGTTCATTTGCATGGCAAAGAGGGACTTTGCAATTAATTGCAATTCATCTGATCACGCTTCATAACATTCTGGAGTATATGCAAATTGCCATCATACAAACTGAGGCAGCAGACTATGAAAAATAATATTTGTCATTCTCAAAACATTTGGCCACGACTGCACTCTGACCATTTTACTTTTTTCACATTTTGTTACAGACTTATTCTAAAATAGATTACATCTAACAATTTCACAACAATAAACACAAATCTAAAGTAAAGGAATGGAATTAAGAATATATAAATATTGGGCGAGCAATGTCAGAGCGGCATAGACTTAGATTCAGTAGAATAGGATAGAAGACAGTGTATACATATGAGATGAGAAATGCAAAATATGTCAACATAATTATAGTGAGTAGTGCTCCATTATTAAAGTGGTCAGGGATTCCAAGTCTATGTATATAGGGCAGCAGCCTCTAATCTGCTAGTGATGGCTATTTAACAGAATTGAACAGTCTGATGGCCTTGAGATAGAAGCTGATTTTCAGTCTCTCGGTCCCAACTTTGATGCACCTGTACAGACCTCGCCTTCTGGATGGTAACGGGGTGAACAGGCAGTGGCTCGGGTGGTTGTTGTCCTTGATGATTTTTTTGGCCTTCCTGTGACATCGGGTGCTGTAGGTGTCCTGGAGGGCAGGTAGTTTGCCACCGGTGATGCGTTGGGCAGACCACACCACCCTCTGGAGAGCCCTGCGGTTGTGGAGATTCCATAGCAGGCAGTTATACAGCCCGACAGGATGCGAGTTTGTGAGGGTTTTAGGTGCCAAGCCAAATTTATGCTGCCTCCTGAGATTGAAGAGGTACTGTTGCGCCTTCTTCACCACACTATCTGTGTGGGTGGATCATTTCAGTTTGTCAGTGATATGTACGCCGAGGAACTGGGAGCATTCCATCTTCTCCACTACGGTCCTGTCGATGTGGATAGGGGGGAGCTCCCGCTGCTGTTTCCTGAAGTCCATGATCAACTCCTTTGTTTTGTTGACGTTGAATGAGAGGTTATTTTCCTGGCACCACACTCCCAGGGCCCTCACCTCCTCCCTGTAGGCTGTCTCGTCATTGTTGGTAATCAGGCCTACTACTGTTGTGTCATCTGCAAACTTAATGGTTGAGTTGGAGGCTTTCGAGGCCATGCAGTCATGGCTAAACAGGAAGTACAGGAGAGGGCTGAGCACGCATCCCCGTTGTTGAGTATCAGCGAAATGGAGGTGTTTTTTCTTACCTTCATCACCTGGGGGGTGGCCCGTCAGGAAGTCCAGGACCCAGTTGCACAGGGCGGGGTTCAGACCCAGGGCCTCAAGCTTAATGATGAGCTTGGAAGGTACTATGGTGTTTAATGCTGAGCTATAGTCAATGAACAGCTTTCTTACATAGGTATTCCTCTTGTCCAGATGGGATAGGACGGTGTGCAGTGCAATGGCGATTGCATCGTCTGTGGATCTATTGGGGCGGAAAGCAAATTGAAGTTGGTCTAGGGTGTCAGGTAAGGTAGAGGTGATATGATCCTTGACTAGTCTCTCAAAGAACTTCATGATGACATAAGTGAGTGCTATGGGGCGATAGTCATTTAGTTCAGATACCTTTGCTTTCTTGGGTGCAGGAAAAATGGTGGATATCTTGAAGCATGTGGGGACAGTAGACTGGGATAGGGGGAGATAGACTATGTCCGTAAACACTCCAGCCAGCTGGTCTGTGCATGCTCTGAGGACGCGGCTAGGGATGCCGTCTGGGCCTGCAGCCTTGCGAGGGTTAACACGTTTAAATGTTTTACTCACATTGGCTGCGGTGAAGGAGAGCCCGCAGATTTTGGTAGCGGGACATGTCAGTGGCACTGTATTGTCCTCAAAGCGAGAAAATAAGCTGTTTAGTTTGTCTGGGAGAAAGATGCCGGTGTCCACGATGGGGCTGGTTTTCTTTTTGTATTCCGTGATTGACTGTAGACCCTGCCACATACGTCTCGTGTCTAAGGTCAGCTGAATTGCGACTCTACTTTGTCTCTATACTGACGCTTAGCTTGTTTGATTGCCTTGCGGAGGGAATAGCTACACTGTTTCTATTTGGTCATATTTCCGGTCACCTTGCCATGATTAAAAGCAATGGTTTTAATAGTCACCGTGGGTACAACATCACGATGCACTTGCTAATAAACTCGCTCACCGAATCAGAGTATACGTCAATGCTGTTGTCTGAGGCTATCCAGAACATATCCCAGTCCAAGTGATCGAAGCAATCTTGAAGCGTGGAATCCGATTGGTCGTACCAACATTGAACAGACCTGAGCAAGGGCATTTCCTGTTTTAGTTTCTGTCTGTAGGCTGGGGGTAACAAAATTGAGTCCTGGTCAGATTTGCCGAAAGGAGGGCGAGGGAGGGCTTTGTATGCATCACTGAAGTTAGAGTAGCAATGATTGATCCAGAATGCAGAGACTGGACATTAGCGAGTAGTATACTCGGGAGCAGTGAGCGATGTGCCCATCTACGGAGCCTGACCAGAAGACCGCTCCGTCTGCCCATCCTGCGGCGCCGTTGTTTTGGGTCGCCTACTGTGATCCGAACCATTGTCCTGGGTGGTGGTCCAAACAGAGGATCCGCTTCGGGAAAGTCATATTCCTGGTCGTAATGTTGGTAAGTTGCCGTTGCTCTTATATCCAATAGTTCTTCCCGGCTGTATGTAATAAGACTTAAGATTTCCTGGGGTAACAGTGTAAGAACTAATACATTAAAAAAACTAAATAATGCATGTTTCCTAAGAACGCGAAGCGAGGCGACCATCTCTGTCGGTGCAATTCTGCTAGCGCCACCCCAGATATAACACCCTTTATAGACACCCTGCTTCGAAGATCCACACATTACACATTCCAATCTGACATCTTCTTGAGGCGCAAACCACGCTCGTTCTGTTCCATAGAAACACACACCAAAAAAAGCCCATGTCTCGTTATTCTCATCGACGCCACCTCATCCAAAATTTGAATAGGGACTTCAAACGGATCTCCCAGGTAACACAATCGATCCAAACCGTTATTCCAACCAATAAAAACTCATAACTACATTTGGATTTACTACCACTTTACTTCTCTTATTTCTTTTTGCATTCGCCCCTGTAATCAAATTCTTCTCACTCTCATCTCCACTCGACACGTCATCCGATTCAAACAGAACATCCACTTACGCCATTTCCCTACCCAAAAAACAGCTCTCTTTTCATCAGCTAAGAGCTAATTTATGCTTTATCCGAAAATGTGGTTGGAGGTGCCGTAAGGATGGTGTTATGCAAATGTGGAGAATCTGGAGGCACGTACAGGCCAAATTGAGGTCTGTACTGCACCGCCGTGCGCCTCTCAAATTTTGTAAAAATGCGGATGTCTGCTTTATAGTGCGGCATTGACATGATTGGTTGATGGTAGGTGGGGGCGGGAGGTCCTGTATAAACACAAACTCACTTCCTTGACAACTTCCATCACACAGCTCTGCACTGCTCTGCAAAGCGCAAGAAGTATGAATGCCCTGACTTCTGCAGGGCTGTATCACTGCAAATTCTGAATGGTAATGTAGACGTTGGATTTAAGATGCTCTGACATCACCGATATTGAGCTGCATAGTGCCTGTCGATCACTATACAACCAAACCATGCGGTGGGGTCACTGGTCAAAGATCTAAAGAACATCAAATCACAGTGAGGTCATCATGTCACCTCCAACATTATCCAAGTTCTTCTGACAATATAGCCTACTACACTGAATGACTATAGCATTGCATACTGTATATAATACTGAATATTATACATAATGTACAGAACCAGTGAGAGTGTGCAAAGCTGTCATCAAGGCAAAGGGTGGCTACTTTGAAGAATCTCAAGTATAACATATATTTTGATTTGTTTAACACTTTTTTGGTTACTACATGATTTCACGTGTTATTTTATAGTTTTATAGTTTTGATGTCTTCACTATTATTATGCAATGTAGAAAAAAGTAAAAATAAAGAAAAATCCTTGAATGAGTAGGTGTGTCCAAACATTTGACTGGTAATGTATATAGGTCTACTATATATATATTTTTTTTCTATCAGAAGTGGACTTCCACCTGTTTTCACCAAGCTTCCTAAAACAACCTCTCCTCAATATTATGGGCGGGCTATAGACATTTTGCTCTGGGGCATTCATAATACAAGAACATACTTGTTGACAATGGGTGTGACTTGACTTTCCCTAAGGAAGTTACTCAAACCAACCCTGAGTTATAACAGTGGGCAAACCGTATCTCTCTTAGGCTAAAACTATACTCAAATCATGACTACAGAAATATCCGTTCTGCTGGCTGTCGTGTCTCTGTTTTCTGCCCTTCAAATGGGTAAGCAAACTAAACTTTCAGGCCTTACCCTGTAATATGGTTGACTATACGGATATCTATGACCCTGCTTATTGGAACAGACCCATGACGGCCTACATTGTGTAAATATATAATTTTGAGTTTGTAAGATTGAAGTGTTGTTGGGGCACCTTCTTCAGGGTACCTGGCGAGACAGGTGGGGCTGGCGAGAATGACACACAAGGTCATGCCACCCACTGTCACTGGACCACCGGAGTTTGAGAGAACATTCCGGGCACAGTAAGATTTCTAAACGTCATTTTAGATTAAATGTTGTGTCTGCATAACTCAATTCTGATGTGTGTGTGTCCTATTGCATCCCTAGTCAGAACAATGTTGAGTTGTACCCAGTCTTCCTAGTGGTGCTGTGGACTTCTGGACTGCTCTTCAGTGAAGGTAATTCTGCATGTCTGAGAATGTTTTAGAGCATTCCTTACATTTTGCACCATAAAATACCCTTACATACTGTACATTTGTGTCTTCCTAGTGCTTGCTGTTCTTGGAGGTGGTGTGTATATGGTGGCTCGGCACATGTATTTCAGTGGATACGTCATGTCCACTAAAAAAAGGTAGGATTGCTTGAAAAAGTGAGCATGGCTTAATCTGTACCATACCTTCCCCTGTTAATTAATATGTGAACTGGACTCTAATGCAGCTTTCTTTGTATTTCTAGGTTGCCTGGGTTTTACCTGACTTTGGGTGCCTTATTCTTCTTGTCTGTGCTGAGCACCATTGGTATTCTTCATGGCATTCTCCTTGAATACTTTTACAAAATAGTTTCTATGATGGTAACACATGAGCAATGAATATTAACAAATGGATGGGGAAAATGCCATGGTAGTGACGTTTCTGTTTTGTGCTATACAATTGTGAAACTCCTAAATAAAAATAAAAAATATTTTTAAAAAGTGTTTGACCATGCTTTTTCCAGTGTGTCAAATTGTCAAGTCAAAGCAGAGCAATAGCAAATATTGTAACACTTCGAAAACACTGACAAGAGTCTTTGCATTTTGGGACACCAGAATTACAGTAATTTCCAATGAAACGCTGCGTTTGCCTTTCAGCATTGCTTTGCAGAGGCAGTTTTAGTGCATTCGGTGTGGTGCATAGACCGCTTGACAGAATGGTAGCAGAAGGTGAATGTTGAACTTTTGTTGCATACATATCTAGATGATGCTGCATACTATTGTGCGCAAAAACACTGTCGGTGTGTTCGAAGCGTATGCAAATGCGTTAGTAGCTACTGTAGCTCAATTATGCTCAGGTTTTAATAATCAGTCTTACGTCATCCCCCAGCGGACACACGTGGCACGTCATCACACGAATGAGGCGCTAGACACATTGAACAGGATTGTTGTATTTTTCTTGTCATTTTCCATTTCAGCACAACATTCAATCATTTTCTTGGTCTTTGTGGGTAAGTAAGTTACATATTTTCTGTCAATGTCGACTTGTGCTGTTTTAATGGTTTTGTAGAAAGTATTGTTCTGGGTAGCAAATAAGAGGTCTGTCAGGGTTTGTTATTGTTTCGCCAGCTGGCCTCTGTCGGCGTAGCTAGCAAGATTAGCTAACCAGCCAGCTAGCCTGCTAACGTGGCTAACTTTGGTGCTTAGCCTGGACGCCGGTAGAGGAACATGATTTATAACCTTACTGGTAGCATATCACCTTTCGGTGGACAAGTGCTTCTAAATGAGCTGTTTGTGATTGCGGGCAGACGAAAACCATTATTTAGCTAACGCTAGCTAGCTACTATACTTGCTAAGGTAACGTTACCTAGCTAACGTTATCTCGTTATCTGTCTGTTCAAAGCTAGGGTTAGGGTAATAATAGGGTAACGTTAATAGTATTGTAGGCAGCAAGTGTATATTATGTAAATAAATTAAAGGGGACATCTGCAGTTCAAACAACAACAAATCGCATCCCCGCCACTGTTTTGGCAAACAGCTGAGGGATGGGGCTGGAGAAATGTAACCACTCTCATATTCAGAGACGGAGCTATGCAAGGACTGACCATCCATGATATCCTTGGCACAGTTGGTAGAGCATGGCTCTTGCAACACCAGGGTTGAGGATTTGATTCTTGTGGGGACCAGTACGAAACAACTATCAATGTATGCACTCACTCTGGATAAGAGCATCTGCTAAATTACTCAAATGTAAATTTAATGCAAGGACTGACCGTCCAATAATTAAAGGGTTTTCCATATCATTACATTTTAAAATCCAAAAATTGATGTAGCAATCCCAAGAGTGCCCCTTTAAAGCAGCTGAAGGGAAATGTTGAAATGTTGCCTATAACTAACTTAAACAGAAGTGGAAGTGTATCACTTGGCTGGCAGATTGAATGGAGCAGTGGGGGAACAGTGCCATCAAATTTAGCCTACGAGTAGAGACTGTTGCATTGATTGGATTGAATCATTTACAGCAAGTCAATCAATCCTAAAACTGTTATTAATCAATCCACACATGCAGGCACCATGTTGTCACAAACCTCTACTTTTCTGAACTACATAATAGAGTTGAAGAGGTCAGTCATGGGGTCATTGAACCTTGCCTTACGTCCCATTCCTTCACATTTTTTGTTGTCCACTTCCAGTGTCCTTGTAAGTTGCAGCCCTGCATTCCAAAAAGGAAGACGAGTACTTTGCCATGAGCTCCGATGGGGACGGTAAGAGACAAACACTTCTGGGAAATGTGCAATGCCAGCAGCATTTGATTCCTGTGGACGTGTTTGCAAATAAATTCACTGTGTGTGTGTGTGTCTGTTTGTAGGTGACATGGAGAATCAGGCTGAGCTGGAAGAAAAGACTAGGCTTATAAACCAGGTGTTGGAGCTTCAGCATACTCTAGAAGGTGAGACATCTGGATGTGTGCAGACCGACAGGCGAAAGCAGCAGTAAATTGTTAGATATTGCAGTTCCTTGAAAATCATTGTTGTCATTGTCAGACCTGTCGTCGCGTGTGGACGCGGTGAAGGAGGAGAACCTGAAGTTGAAGTCTGAGAACCAGGTTCTGGGTCAGTATATCGAGAACCTCATGTCTGCCTCCAGCGTGTTCCAGACCACTGACACCAAGACCAAACGAAAGTAAGCGACCAGCCAGGAACCCCCCCCTTAACCAACCCACCTCCCCTGGCCCCCTCTACCTTCAACCAAATCCCTCATAACCCATATACCACCCCATAACCGCCCCCGAACTACAGCTGGTAGAGTTTATGCCTTTGTCATCATGACAACCCTAGACCCTTCCCTCACTTTGCTCCCTGTAAGATTTTTTCAGTGAAGCTCAATTTTCCATTTTTCCATTGGGTTACTTTTTCCCTTTTGTATTTGTTACAGTATTGCTGTCATTGTTGCACAGTTGTTGTATCCAAAATTATGTTATTTGGTGGTGTATACGTTTATTATCTGTTACTACACAACCTCACCTGGAGGAAGAGACAAGGGAACTGTGTCATTTCAGATTGCCTTGTAGTTTAGGTTGCAAAATTCTGTTAACTTTCCCCAAATTCTCAGGTTTTCCATTAATTCCGGTTGGAGTATCCCCAGATTTCCTGCTTAATCTTTTTCTAGAAAACCAGGGAATTTGGGGAAAGTTGCTGAAATTTTGCAACCCAAAGGCTAAATAATTTAATTTAGATTGTCATGTTTTAATATTGTTAGTCATCAATATTATTAGACTATGGTTTTAGATCTAGGCTCAATTGCAATGATGATTACTTCTCTCCAATGCCAAAGTTTTCCTCAAACAATTTGTTAAAGCAGAGCTCAGCCCTTGTATTGTCTCACATATGTTGTCATTGGTGGATCAAATATGTGTCACTGGTGGATCAAGTTAATTCATTGCATTTGTGATCCAGAGGAAGTCAGCCTAAACCTGCCGTGTATGTATTGCGTTGCCGGTGTGTACATTTGACCATTATGTTGCTCTTTTCAAATACATTTGTTTTAATAAAACTGTTTTATTTGCCTTTTTGATGGAGTGCCTGTAGTGGTATTCCTCTCCCCTGGTGTAGTCTCTTCATAGTCCTCTCTCACTAAACTATATCTCCATCTTCCACCCTTCCACAGGGGCTCTAAGGGTGCCCGGAAGGACAAATGAGGCACAGCCACCTTTTGAGTTTTGATATTCTGCATGTCATTGTTAGGTCATGCTGTAAATGTATCTGTTGAAATGTAAAGGTATTGTATGTCAGCAGCTAACAAGGCTCAGTATCTCACAACAATCTGGAACATGTTCTGATAGTTAATATTATATTTCAAATTCTGGCACACTCTGCTGGGGCCTGTTGTAGCCTGATATTCAGTTGACATACAAATCCCTAGATTGAGAGAGTAGAGGTAACCTGTGTTTTTTGTCTGCTGTAAGGGTTGGGAAAAAATGAGAATTTGCGAAGCAGTTAAATTCTTATACACATTCAATAATGCTTTCATGTTTGTTCTTTATTAACAGCACATAGTAACACACGTACTGTATATACATTTGGAGTGGCTGCTCTTCAGTGATCCCCATTGAAACTAGCAGAAACACAGTACCAGAAACACAACAGAAGATTTACATAGAAATCTACTTGAGGAATGAACCTGATCTACAGCATTTTGGCCAGAGACATGAACTCACACACACTTGCGCAAACAGTGTCAATAATACACTAATACAAACAATTGCACCAGTTCATAATTTTTCTCACACACAATACAGTACATTGCATCCATTACTCACCGAGGGTATTAATCCATTCACCTCTCACTGAACCTATCTTTCTTACACGATCATAGCCCTGTACATGTCACTCATGTTTTCCCTCCAGAGAACTGAGACTAAAGCCACAGCTGAAAGCTGGTGCCCAGTACAAAGTCTTCCACAAATGTAGAAGTGCTCAAGTTGATTGACAAACTCATTTAGGAACAGAAAAACACACTTTCTCCTCCAGATTCACAGTATAGTCAAAGGTTGAACAATTCTCCGTTGTGCGTAAAGAGAACATCCATAGTGTGTGTGTGTATGTGCTTCCATACAGTAAAAGGTGAGGCGCTTGGAGGAACTGCATTGACTGTATGTCCAATAGAGGTCACTGTTTATCCAGGTGTGGAGTTACATGCGAGCAGCGCATGCCCTCCAAGGTGTCTCCTATCTCTTCCCCTTAAAGTTGAATAAATATCTGACAGACAGAGAAGCATGAGCGTTAACCAAACCTTAGCTGATGTAATCCTGCAGTGTGTTCAATTCAAACTGTCACCACTCATTACATAAGTACACAGACACACTCTTGTATCCCTAACCCCCCCAAGTTATTACTAATTAACATAATGAATGCTTAACATATTTATGTTTTCCCATTCTCTACTTGTGACACTCACTTGTGTACGGGTGGTTACTTGACTAGTTACTGAATGTTATGGTTTGTTCTCATATCTGTTTATAGCGGTTGACGTCAGAGCTACTGAAGGTACCAAGGACACATTGTTATTGTGAATAAGTTCACAGAGATCCCTCTAAGTTTAGAGAGGGAACTAGGTAGGAATGTGACATGTTTTTCTAGTGAAACAAGTCCTCTTCCTCTTTCGGTGGAGCACCTAGAAGCAGTTTCAAAACACCTTTAAATCTATTCAATCATTGAGACTGACTAATAAAACAACTATTTCCTGTCATTTCCTCACACACACACACACACACACACCTCACCTCGCTGAGCAGAACCCACATGTCAGAGTCGCTTTGTACCAGTAGACGTAATGCAGAGATGGGCTGCATCTGTGCGTCTATCTGTCCCTCAGCCACTCCATCCACAAAGCAACCTACAAACATGACTCAAACATTTAAAACATATCAGTTACCTGAATGTAGCATTATTCTGAACACCTGGCAGAATATACAGTATATTATAACAGTACAACCAGTCATGTACAAAACAGCCCACAGTGGGACATAGCCCGTTGGGCATAGAAATAGCATTCATGGCATGGGTACACTCATTATAGCTGCTGATCGATACATCATGGTACCTTGACTTGAAGGGGAGTGATCATTTCTAGTCATTGCATTTCTATGATTCATAATCATCCTGATACACAGAACAACACTTTGATGGAGCTGTGTCTGCCTCTGACAAGTGTTTTGGGTAATAATATGAGATGGGAGTATTTCCCCTTACGCTGGGCCCTAAATAGTTTTTCCTGGTCACGTCATATGTTCAGTAAAACTCCTGTCCTAGTAATGATATAGAATATTGAAACTCATGTACCAATCACTATGAAGCCTCCATAAGATCCTTTGTATTGAGGAGACTGGCCACCCACCAGTCTGTCTCTCACTGAGCTCTGGAGAGGAAAAACACACGTTACAACATGTTATAATAAATGTTCTCTCTAAACTGTGCACGCTTGCAGTATCCCAGAGTTTGCTGCACAGTCCCCCGGGACTATCAGCCCACAGAGAGAAGCACGAGATTGAAATTCACTCAACTTTAAACAACAGTGGTCACCAACCGGTCGATCACCAAACAATTCTGTAAAAAAAAAACAACGATAAAGCCTTATGTTCTTATTTTGTTTTTATTCGTCTCGGGCTGTTGGTGATAGGTGCACCCGATTCAGCTGCCCTGCGCACCAGGTAGGCGAACTGTTTCCATTTTGAACTATTTCATGTGTCTGAACTCTGCCTTCCCGGTGGGCCCAGAGAGCAAATCAAGTGCACTATTGAGTTAGAGTGGCTTGCGAAAGTATTCACCCCCTTGGTATTTTTCCTATTTTGTTGCCTTACAACCTGTAATTCAAATATTTTTGGGGGTGGTTTGTATCATTTGATTTACACAACATGCCTACCACTTTGAAGATGAAAAATATTTTTTATTGTGAAACAAACAAGAAATAAGACAAAAAAACAGAAAACTTGAGCGTGCATAACTATATACCCCCCCAAACTCAATACTTTGTAGAGACACCTTTTGCAGCATTTACAGCTGCAAGTCTCTTGGAGTATGTCTTTATAAGTTTGGCACATCAAGCCACTGGGATTTTTGCCCATTCTTCAAGGCAAAACTGCTCCACCTCCTTCAAGTTGGATAGGTTCCGCTGGTGTACGGCAATCTTTAAGTCATGCCACAGATTCTCAATTGGATTGAGGTTTGGGCTTTGACTAGGCCATTCCAAGACATTTAAATGTTTCCCCTTAAACCACTTGAGTGTAGCTTTAGCAGTATGCTTAGGGTCTTTGTTCTTATGGAAGGTGAACCTCCGTCCCAGTCTCAAATCTTTGGAAGACTGAAACAGGTTTTCCTCAAGAATTTCCATGTATTTAGCGCCATCCATCATTCCTTCAATTCTGACCAGTTTCCCAGTCCCTGCTGCTGAAAAACATCCCCATAGGGATAAGGTTCTCGGGGTGTTGAGAGGTGTTGGGTTTGCTCCAGACATAGCATTTTCCTTGATGGCCAAAGAGCTCCATTTTAGTCTCCTCTGACCAGCATACCGTCTTCCATATATTTGGGGAGTCTCCCACATGCCTTTTCGCGAACACCAAATGTGTTTGCTTATTTCTTTCTTTAAGCAATGGCTTTTCTCTGGCCACTCTTCCATAAAGCCCAGCTTGGTGGAGTGTACGGCTTAAAGTGGTCTTATGGACAGATACTCCAATCGCCACTGTGGAGCTTTGCAGCTCCTTCAGGGTTATCTTTGGTCTCTTTGTTGCCTCTCTGATTAATGCCCTCCTTGCCCGGTTTTGGTGGGCGGCCCTCTCTTGGCAGGTTTGTTGTGGTGCCATATTCTTTAAATTTTTTAATAATGGATTTAATGGTGCTCTGTGGGATGTTCAAAGTTTCTGATATTTTTTTATAACTCAATCCTGATCTGTACTTCTCCACAACTTTGTCCCTGACTTGGAGAGCTCCTTGGTCTTCATGGTGCCGCTTGCTTGGTGGTGCCCCTTGCCTATTGGTGTCCCTTGCCTAGTGGTGTTGCAGACTCTGGGGCTTTCAGAACAGGTGTATATGTACTGAGATCGTGTGACAGATCATGTGACACATAGATTGCACACAGGTGGACTTTATTTAACTAATTATGTGACTTCTGAAGGTAATTGGTTGCAGCAGATCATATTTAGGGGCTTCATAGCAAAGGGGCTGAATACACATGCACGCACCACTTTTCTGTTTTTTTAACATTTTTTACATTTAATTTAATTTTTGAAGCAACTTAATTTTTCATTTCACTTCACCAATTTGGACTATTTTGTGTATGTCCATTATATGAAATTCAAATAAAAATCTATGTAAATTACAGGTTGAATGCAACAAAATAGGAAAAACGGCAAGGGGGATGAATAATTTTGCAAGGCACTGTACCTCTGGCCAATCGGATGGCTCAGATGACTATGTCTGTCTGCAGTAACAAAGCAGGCATAAAAGAAAGCTACAGCAAAGATGATACTGTGAGTTTTCAAAATGTTTCAAACCAAGACCAGAGAGAGACTGTCAACTAATACAGCAAAGAGATGCTGTTTTTATGAGGGAGTTCATGTTTATGTTCTTACTCAGCACTGTCAACAATTTGTATTTAACACTTTTATAAGCCATAAAATGCGTGTTCTTCCTATTTCCACTCAGCGCTACAACAAGCACTGCAGCAGCAATAGCAGTAATAAATGAGTAGCAAAGTGTATCTATAGGCTTGCATTGTTATTATTATTAGCGCTGTTATTATTAATAACAACATGAATTTGTGCATGAGGCAGAAATAATGCGGTGCGACTTGAGTTTCGCCATCAGCTGGAAGACTGTGTCCCTTTTTGGTCAGTGTCAGTGGAGGAAAGGGAGAGAGGAAGGATGTTGAGAGGCGAACCCTCAGTCTGCTGCTCTCTCCCTCCACTGAGCCTGACCATCAGATCGAGGCACCATCAGCCCAGTAAAATAAAAAGCAAATTATTTAAATGTATGCTCACTCAGCTGTGCTTCACAAGTAATACAACAATGAATCTATTACCAGTGTGATCATATGCTGTAGCCTACCTCAAGTTTTGAAATATATATATTTTTTTAAATGTCCCGAACAACAATGCATTGGCAGGACAATTCAAACAAAGCCAATATGTGGTGATAATGTATTGTGCCTAAAGCTTACTGCACAAACCTCATTGCTACTGTACGGATAATGTAATGTTAAAAAAAGAGCGGTAGATCTCGGCTTGCATTTTGATTCAAAGTGATCTTGACTCAGAAAAGGTTGGTGACCACTGTTCTAGAGTTTTCCCTGTTAATACTATCAATGTTTCCTTTTACTGTGGCAATTGTGATCAAATCATTGCAATATTAGCCACTTTCAATGCAAAATACCGAAACAAAACTAACTATTCAAAAGATTTTGTTGTAGGCAGAACACATCGGAGTAGGATTCTATTGCACTGACACGCACTACTCAGCCTGTACTCTACACAGACCGGTGTGGAATAAACAAATCAGAGTTGCAGTAGCCCTATATGCAATTAGACCAATGCCATAAATGGATCTGTGCCATATACTTTGAACTGGACTGTGTTTACAGCATGAGCGGTCGTGAGTAGTTGCGCTTGTTTTAGGATCAAAGCTAAAGCTGCACGTAGCTACGTGTGCACATTTTATTCATATCCTTTGCAAGTTAGTGAGTTATTAGCCCAGTTATAGATCATTTGTAGTCAGCAATAGGGGAGTGACTGCTTTCTACAAGTGCCCAAAACGGGTACATTTCTAGACACATTTGAAAAGCGAGTCAGATAAAGAGCGGTTTTTTTGGTCTTAAAGGGGCAGTGTTGTATTTTCAGACCGGCTTGAATAAGCCAATAGGCAGAGGGTAGCATAATTTGTCTGATTCTCTGTAATAATGCTATGGGAATAATAATGCATTTTATTTTGTAAAGTGGTTTCTTGTATCAAACAACACAACAACATGTTCAGTCACCTCCTTGTCTGAACGATGTCAAGACCTGCATGATTATTTTTTTAAAGTCTCATGGAATGTAGACCTACATTGAACACCACACATTAGCTGCTACTGTAGGCTGAAGGATATAACAGCTATTTCCATGTTAAAATGGTTGAACAAATTGTTTTTGATGGTACGCCACTCTGGTAGACCTACATTATGATCAAATAGCCACAGTAGCCTACTTGACCACTGTTGAAACTAACTTAAAGCGGGTACAGACTCCGTGTAAACACGCGCTGGATGTTGCACAGAATTTTCACAATTTTCACATTTGTGCTGAGCAGACCTGAAATTTGCTTGGTGCTGAAAAAGATTAGAGGGAACATTGTTACAATGTATTTTCTTCACTATCCCATTAATCACTGAACTATGGACCAGATCTGCAACAATTGCATAGTTCTATGGAAAACAACCATTAAGAAAGACAAAGTTCTAGGGAGCACAGTCATTGAATTAGTATACTTTCAATGTAAATAGCCACACAATATGAACAGAGGTCTATGGAACACATTCAATATAACCCTGGCACTTTGTGACACAACCTGTATCTACTAGCATTAGTGCATAACGCCGTTGTCCTCCAAAGGCATACGGCGATCGCATAGGTTTACATTGAGATTACTCATGGGAATATTTAAGATGAATAAAGTTCACATTCAGTTAAGAGTAATTAACACAGTGCTTAGCATATTTATACATGATGTCCCGTGCTCTATTTGTGACACTAATTTGCATGCGGGTTGACGGTCACTAGCCTAGTTACTGAACGTTATGGTTGGTTCTCATATCTGTTGATAGTGATTGACATCAGAGCTAACGAAGGTACCAAGGACACACTTGATTATTATTCTGTTGATGACACTATGAACACTGTGTGATTCTGTAGCAGCCTCCCGGGCTGATGTTTACAGAACATTTTGGTACAGTCTGATTAGGATATAAAAGGGCCTGTCTCCAAGAGGCTGTTAGACATGTTCTATGCTTCTGTTCTGGGAGTGTCGTACTGAATTTAATCAATGGCAGTTAACCCACTGTTCCTAGGCCGTCATTTAAAATAAGAATTTGTTGCCTAGTTAAATAAAGGTAAAAAATAAATATATTTCTAAAAATGACTGCTCTCCTTTTTGTTCACCTGGAAATTCCCATTACATACATCATTACATACACAGGCCATCAGCGTGTTAGCAGATAGCATGTAGTGGTTGGCGTTTCCTGTCAACTTGTTACTTTGTCTCCAGGACCTAACACCTGAGAGCCAGAGTCTCTTAGACCAGCTCCATGACACACACTCGCGCACACACAAACACTGTTGGCAGTTAGTGTGACCTCCATGGCACTTACATCACTAGGGAGCACCTCCACAGTGGTGTTATAAAAATGGTCTCTGTTGTTCTCAATGTTTCCACTGCGAAACAGGTACCTGGAGAGACAAAATCACCTATTTATTACCAGTTGGTTTGGCCAACAAAGAATATCCCTCTGTCATATATCCCTCTCATGCTTTAAATCATCCCACTGAAATGTAGAGCTTTACACTAAATTGCACCTTTTAAATGTCAAGTCATTACCTTAATCTCTATTGTTTTAACCCTTATTTTACCAGGTAAATTAACTGAGAACACATTCTCAATTACAGCAACGACCTGGGGAATAGTTGAAGGGGGGTGAATGAAACCAATTGTAAACTGGGGATGATTAGGTGGCCATGATGGTATGAAGACCAGATTAGGAATTTAGCCAGGACACTAGGATTAACACCCCTACTCTTATGATAAGCGCCATGGGATCTTTAGTGACCACAGAGAGTTCAGACACCCTTTTAACGTCCCATCCGAAAGACAGCACCCTATACAGGGCAATGTCTCCCATCACTGCCCTAGGGCATTGGGATATTTTTTTTTTAGACCAGAGGAAAGGGTGCCTCTTACTGGCCCTCCAACACCACTTCCAGCAACATCTGGTCACCCATTCAGGGACTGACCAGGACCAACCCTGCTTAGCTCAGAAGCAAGCCAGCAGTGGGATGCAGGGTGCCGCCTTTGAACATGCTCATGAAGATAGTCACTGGGTGTCTAATCACAGTGTGTTGATGACGATCACACACGGCCAAACGTGTTAGTCTAGAGGGTTAGGAAACAACACTGCTCTGTGGTATTAGGGCAGGGCAAACATGACCCACTGGATTCCATCTTGATAATGACTGTGACAAGTGGGAAACACAGTGACAACCCACAAAGTCTGTTCCACAACCTTTATACAAGCAGGTACACAGGTGGAACTGGGGGTCAGCGTCAAGTAGGCAATATTTAAAATGTGACCTGTGGTTGGTGTTTTAATTCCTGTGTGTGTGTGCGACATAGGAGGCTGCGGAGGGGAGGACAGCTCATAATAATGGCTGGAACGGACTGGTATGGAAAACATGCTTGATTTGTTCGATACCATTCCAGCCATTACTATGAGCCCGTCCTCCCCAATTGAGGTGTCACCGGCCACCTGTGGTGTCCACTGACCTGGTGACAGTGCGTGGCTGTGGGAAGCTGAGCAGTATGAAGTCCTTGGCGGTAGGGGTCAGGCTCCAGAAGAAGTCCTGGCCAATGTAAGCCCTCTCCAGGGTGTGCTGCTGGTAGTGCTTCAGACTACTGCTCAGCTCTGCAGGAGGGTTGGTGTGGGCTGTGAATAGTGGCACTTTCCCAAAGTCCTTATCCTGGACAAACAGACACTTTAATTATAACTTCCGCTATATGTCTTTATCCTGCACAAACACACACCAGAGAGGGGGTAGTACAAGAGGGATGGAGAGAGAAAGGGGGGGAGAGAGAGAGAGAAAGAGAGGGGTTAAGAGAGAAAGAGAGGGGTTAAGAGAAAGAGAGGTTAAGAGAGAGAGAGTTTAAGAGAGAGAAGAGAGAGAGAGAGAGAGGGGTTAAGAGAGAGAGGTTAAGAGAGAGAGAGAGGGGGGGTTAAGAGAGAGGGGGGGTTAAGAGAGAGAGGGGTTAAGAGAGAGAGGGAGAGAGGGGTTAAGAGAGAGAGGGGGTTAAGGGAGGGAGGTTAAGAGAGAGAGAGGGGGTTAAGAGAGAGAGGGGGGGGTTAAGAGAGAGAGGGGGGTTAAGAGAGAGAGAGGGGGGGGGTTAAGAGAGAGAGGGGGAGGTTAAGAGAGAGAGAGAGGGGGGGGGTTAAGAGAGAGAGGGGTTAAGAAAGAGAGAGAGAGAGAGAGAGAGAAGAGAGAGGGGGGGGTTAAGAGAGAGAGAGAGGGGGTTAAGAGAGAGAGAGGGGGGGTTAAGAGAGAGAGAGAGAGGGGGGTTAAGAGAGAGAGAGAGGGGGTTAAGAGAGGGGTTAAGAGAGAGAGGGGTTGAGAGAGAGAGAGAGAGGGGTTAAGAGAGAGAGAGGAGAGGGGGGTTAAGAGAGAGGGGTTGAGAGAGAGAGAGAGAGAGAGGGGTTAAGAGAGAGAGAGAGGGGGGTTGAGAGAGAGAGAGGGAGAAAGTGCTTACTTTCAGTTTCTGTAGTTTCCCAGGCAGAGAGGAGTGAAGGCCTACATGTTGAAACAGAGAGGGTTTATATCTCAGCTTGAGCAGGCCCTTCTGCAGGTTGCAGTCTTTCTGGACGGGACAAAATATGAAAAACCCATCAACTCTCAATTGAATAAAGGCATAGTTCACTCACAAACTCAAGTTTGATAAGTTTGGACATTATATAATAATTTTCATTTTATTCTCTTGAGCAAAATACTTTTGTTGTGCACAACTCACAGCATCTTTTTCTGGGTTACAAGCCTTCACCCACAGGATGTGGTCCAGCAGCCAATCAATGGGCTTGTCTTTGTAGAACATCAGAAAGAATTCTGCTATCATTGGTAGATCACTGGCTCGGAACATCTTGCCTGACAAAGATATAAAACACACACACATAATAAATAAAGTAAAATTACCTAAGACATTGTGGGGAGAATAACCAAAGTGAAGAAGAGTCTATAAAAGTGTATTGGTCACATACACAGATTTTGAAGATGCTATCGCAGGTGCAGTAATATCTAGCTCCAATGGTGCAGTAATATCTAGCAATACAATAACAATCCACACATAATCCAAAAAGTTAAAAAACAAACAAGAAATTAAGAAATATCAGAACGAGCAATGTCAAAGTCGGGAATATAATGAGCCATGACTATAACAGTATATACATATGAATTAGGTAAAACAGTATGTAAACATTATTAAAGTGACCAGTGTTCAATTACTATCTATGTACATAGGGCAGCAGTCTCTAAGGTGCAGGGTAGAGTACCGGCTGGTAGCCGGCTAGAACAGTGGCTAAGGCTCAGGGCAGGGTACCGGACGGAGGCCGGCTAGTGGTGACTGTTTAGCAGGCTGATGACCTGGAGATAGAAGCTGTTTTTCAGTCTCTCTGTCCCAGCTTTGATGCACCTGTAATGTCTCCACATTAGATGGTAGTGGGGTGAACAGGCCGTGGCTCGGGTGGCTGAGGTCGTTAATGATCTTCTTGGCCTTCCTGTCACACCGGGTGCTGTAGATGTCCTGGTAGGGCAGGCAGTGTGCCCCCGGTGATGTGTTGGGCTGTACCAGGCAGTGATACAGCCCGACAGAATGCTCTCGATGGTGCATCTGTAGACGTTTGTGAGGGTCTTAGGGGCCAAGCCAAATTTCTTCAGTCTCCTGAGGTTGAAAAGACACTGTTGCGCCTTCTTCACCACGCTGTCGGTGTGAAGGGACCATTTCAGGTCCTCAGTGATGTGCACGCTGAGGAACATAAAGATTTTGGATGCATGCTCTCTCTGCTGTCACCTGTAGTCCACGATAAGCTCCTTCGTTTTGTTGACGTTGAGGTAATTTTCCTGGCACCACTCTGCCAGGGCTCTCACCTCCTCACTATAGGCTGTCTCTTTGTTGTTGGTAATCAGGCCACTGTGTCATCAGCAAACTTGATCACTGAGTTGGAGACGTGCATAGCCACGCAGTCATTGGTGAACAGGGAGCTGGGAGCTGAGCACACAACATGGTGGGACCTTAGTGTTGCGGATCAGTGTGGCAGAGGTGTTGTTTCCTACCTTCACCACATGCCGGGGCTCACTTCGGTGGCTCTGTTGTTTTCCTCGAAGCGGGCAAAGAAGCTTGTCTTTCCCTTTATGATCCATGATTGTCTGGAGTCCCTGCCACATGTGTCTTGTGTCTGAACCGTTACGACTCTACTTTACCCCTGTACTGTCGTTTTGCCTCTTGATTGTCTTATTGAGGTCATAGCCGGTCTGTTTGTACACGTCCATGTTCCCAGTCACCTTGCAGTGGTTAAAAACGGTGATTCACGTTTTACAATTTTGCGTGAATTCTGCCATCTATTCACTTTTTTGTTCTAATCGTCACAGTAGGAAGATGCTGCCATCTATCCAAGTTATAATTGTCACAGTAGGAACAACATCCTCTATGCACGTCCTGATGAACCTGGTCACCAAATCAGTGTATACGTCAATACTATTCCCAGAGGTGACCCGGTACATTTCCCAGTCCGCGTGATCAAAACAGTCTTGAAGCATAGATTCCGATTGATCAGACCAACGTTGAACAGTCCTTACCATGGGTGTTTCCTGATTAAGTTTCTGCCTATAAGTGAGGAGGAGCAGGTGGTGTGTGTGACCCGATTTGCCGAAGGGAGTGCCTTGTATCTGTCCAGGAAGGGAGAGTCATGAGTCTATTGTATCCACATACACGTGTACATACTCTCATCTGTGAGAGTCAGTAACTTCCCTCATTAAATAAAGGTAATAAATAAAGTGTGTGTTCATCTGCTTTAGTTCCCACAGTTGTCTTACTACTAACTACACCCTCCTTTTCCAGAAGCCCTGAGAACAGACACTTTCGCAGAAGAGCATAGACTCACCGATGAAGCCGAGCTGAGAGAACTCCAGGAACATCCAGTCATCGGTGGCCAGCTTTCTGACGTATATTTTCATGGTCTGAGAGTAACCAGGATTAGCCACGATGTCATCCTCCAACTGACAACACACATTTTTAATGAGGATGTGTTAATACATGAATATGATTTCAGACTGACTGACCAATCAGAGAGGTGGAACTCTGACCCCACCTGTACATAATAGGTTCCCTTCTCCTGGGCGTAGAGCATCAGGAAGCTATAATCCAAGTTCTGCTTTGTGCGCCATCTGAAAACAACCACAACCACAACACAAACCACTTACTGCAGGTGCACATGATGTGACGTGTTAGACTTCGATTTCAGTTTTTTTCTTAATTTTTTTCCCATGGTTGTAAGACCACGCATCTGTATGTGTTGGACTGTGTTGGGTTGTGCATGAGTCCGTTTCTCACTTGACTCTCTCCTTGGAGTCTCCGAAGGTTTCCCTGAGTCTGCTGAAGTTGGGGTAGAAGTACTGAGAAGGGGACACTACCTCCAGCAGGCCTGAGTGCACATCCTTAGGAAAACTACAGCCACACACACACCACAGGTGAACTACTAAACACAGTGAAGAAACAGACAAACTACAAAACAAAGTCAAACTACAAAAAAACACAGCAAAACATGTTTAAACTACAAAACACAGCCAACAACAGTCAAATGACAAAACACAGCCAACAACAGTCAAATGACAAAACACAGCCAACAACAGTCAAATGACAAAACACAGCCAACAACAGTCAAATGACAAAACACAGCCAACAACAGTCAAATGACAAAACATAGCCAACAACAGTCAAATTACAATCACAAATGACCAAAACTTCTCACTTCTTCTCTAGGAGTTCTGCTACACTGTTGACGTATTCTGTATCCGTCTGAAATAAAGATACAGAGAGAAGAGGAATAAATGAGAGAAGAGGAATAAATGAGAGAGAAGAGGAATAAATGAGAGAAGAGGAATAAATGAGAGAAGAGGAATAAATGAGAGAAGAGGAATAAATGAGAGAAGAGGAAATCCAGTGAAAGCCCACCTGAAACATGAGGTAATGTTACTAGAGGGGTGTGTGTGCAGTAGAATCAATGTAGATGAAACATGAGGTAATGTTACTAGAGGGGTGTGTGTGCAGTAGAATCAATGTAGATGAAACATGAGGTAATGTTACTAGAGGGGTGTGTGTGCAGTAGAATCAATGTAGATGAAACATGAGGTAATGTTACTAGAGGGGTGTGTGTGCAGTAGAATCAATGGTTTACAGTTTTACTTTAGTGCCTTATTGCAAACAGGATGCATTTATTTAGGTTAGGTTAGTATCGTGGTGTAACTACAATGTTGTTTATCCATCCTCAGTTTCCTCCTATCACAGTCACCATTGGCCTTATGGTGAAATCAATGAGCGGGTTTTCTTCCTCACTGGCAACTGAGTTAGGAAGGACGCCTGTATCTTTGTAGTGACTGGGTGTATCGATACATCATCCAAAGTGTAATTAATAACTTCACCATGCTCAAAGGGAAACTCATTGTCTGCTTTTTAAAAATTGTAATCACCTATCTACCAATAGGTGCTCTTCTTTGCAAGGCATTGGAAAACCTCCCTGGTCTTTATGGTTGAATCCATGTTTGAAATTCACTGCACGACTGAGGGACCTTAAAGATAACTGTATGTGTGCGGTACAGAGATGAGGTAGTCATTTAAAAATGAATGTTAAGCACTATTAATCCACAGAGTGAGGCCATGCAAATTATTATGTGACTTGTTAAGCAATTTGTACTCCTGACCGTATTTAGGCTTACCATAACAAAAGGGTTGAATACTTACTGACTCAAGACATTTCAGCTTTTCATTTTTAATTCAATTGTGTCTATGCCAGTGACACAGAATTTGAAATTAATTCCTTTTAAATTCAGGATGTAACAACAAAATGTCGAGAAATTCAAGGGGTGTGAAAATACCTTCTAAAGGCACAGTCAATTGATTGCATTAAAACCGATTCATATCTTTGGTTTGGTACTGTTGATTTTATCATACACACCTGTCCATCCCAGGACTTCAAAATTCAGGGTGCTCTCGTTATGAAAGCTGCTAGCCACAAACAAATACATGGATTGGACAGTCAAGCTATCACTCAAATGAGAGGCAATCCATGTCACTTTTTAGAACTTCCTGTGGAGAGATGATTTGTTAAAAATTATCCAGTCAAAAGTGTGTCCTTTTTCGTATTGGCCATATCTACTATAAACACTGTCCCACAAGGACATGAGTTGACAAATGGCTACTACAGGTTTATGTATCGAGAGTTATACTGTTTATGTAGTATACGCAAGTTCGTTGTGGTTTGTCTTTCAGAGGAGGGCCATTGGCACATGTAACGGCAGCAAATTGTCCTGGTTCCATTGATTTTCATACAATATCGATGTGACAGATTAATATGCGCACGCTATTGATTACAGTAGATTTCAGTCTGGAGTGACCGCTTGGTAAATGTCGATGCGTGGGCAGTTAAGGTACTAATTTAGCAAAATACAAGCAATCTGAACACAAGTGTGACACCTGTGTATAGGGAGTAATTTGTATTTATCCGTCTTCAACATATTATCATATCACTTATTTCAAAATATGGATTATAAACTTGCACATTAAAAATTGGTGTTTTAACACACAAAAATACATGACGACAGGAAGCAGCAACATTATACTTTTCTACTTATGTTTTAGGAATATTAATGGTACTATTAACAATATTTTTCAACATGATTAGACCTAAATCAGGTAAAAACTGCTGAATGAGCCCAAAAAACGTGCAATGATTTATTGATTTGAATAATATTTGTGAAATTGTGAAAATGAGTGTGTCCTGGCTAGCAAGATGATCATTTATTTTTGGCGCCTACTATATACCAGAAGTATTCAAATCCTACCCTATGAGTTCCAGACTACTGCTGGTCTTCTGTTCAACCTGGTAATGAATTGCAACCACCTGGTGTGCCAGGTCTAAATCAGCCCCTGATTAGAAGGGAAGAATGGAAAAAAAGCAATGCAACTGGCTTCAAAGTACAAATTTGAATTTGAGGGCTATAATAAGAGCCATGTACTTAGATAGACATGTGCTTTTGGGCTACATAGTTTGATCTGAGGTCTTTAGAATGAGTTACTTAACTGGGAATCTAGAACAGGCATTTCTCGTAATGTGCTCGTCCATTCCTGTAGTTTAGGTGTGTAGTGTGATAACATACATACTGTACCTAGGCTTCTGAAAGGCACGGTCACACAACAGGTTTAGCAGGTCTTTCCTTGAAAATGAATCACTACATTCTTTCCATCATAATCAGTCGATATTCTGCGTTAATAACAATAGGTTGATTTGTCCCGAGGCAGAGACCAGACCGCAGTCTTCCCACCTCAAGCTACATTACCCCAACTAAAAAGTAAATTATTTTTATGATTACCATCTAAAAAAGGCACTTTAAGTAACATGATGTGGGCCTATTGTTACTGTCAAGTGTTTTGTTTTAAAAGCAGTTTGATTGGCTAAGACCATCCCATTCTATACGCCCCTATCAGGGTATCTGAGCAGGTTACCTCGGCAACAAAGATGATGATGACGGTGTCGTTCCGTTCAGAAGGTGAAAGGTCGTAGAGGAGGGACTTCAGGGTGCTAACCAGGTAGCTCTGCTTCTGACGCTTCACTGTAGGGATCCCCAATACCAGGGACACTGACACACACACACACACACACACACACACATACACACACTAAAGTAAACCATTCACTGGAATAAAGTCAACACTGAGCAGGGTGGGTGAGGTGGCAGGATAGGGGTTACAGGCTGCGGGCCACAGTACAGACTGACACTAGCAAACCACACCAAGCTTTGTAGCCTCTCACTTTAACACCCCTCTGGTTTGTCAAAGAGGACACGTTTACCAAGAGACATTTTTACATGCCTCGTCGCTCACCTCCAGTTCGGCCTTGTCCCAGGACCACGTTAGGAATCAGGCTGTCTGGGTGATCCCGTAAGTGGGGCAGGTAGAGGTAGGCGTTGGGCAGTCTGGAGGACAGCAGACTGAGATTTCTCTTTATCGGTCCTTCTACACTCCACATCACCAAAAACCAAACCAAACACACAAGTAACGGTCAGACATAAAACAATCATTTAGCTTTGTTGACACTGCTTACAGTTTTATCTTGACTTCTCAAAAGTGCAGCGAGAGGGGGTGAGAGAGAGAGAGTGAGAGAGAGAGAGAGAGAGAAATCGGGAAGATTCCACCATTGTTCTAAAGTATGTATCCATTAAGATCTAAGGCCCTCAAGTTCTACCTTAATGAATGTCCCCTTAATGCTCTCCTCAGCACCAATTGTATTGTGGACTTGACTGAACTGGTACTAACCTCCAACTATTTTCTCTTCAGAGGAGACTTTTCTCTTCCAGACCAAAGGGACAGCGATAGGGAGTACTATGGCTCCTAATTATGCTAACCTGTATCTAGGAATGATTGAAAAACAGGTGGTGCTGAATCCAGACCTAAACCCATTTCTCCCCAATATTCTCCTCATTCGGATATATTTGGATGATATTTTTCCTGATCTATACAGGGACTCAGGAAGAGCTCTTGGAATTCACCATTGGGGAATGTATTTAAGGACATTATCAGAAAGCACTGGTACATTATTGACACTGCCCTAAATATCCCCTAAGTATGGTCTTTAAAAGTTCTTGAAATATTCCGGATTGACTGACCTTCATGTCTAAAAGTAATGAAGGACTGTTGTTTCTCTTTGCTTATTTGAGCTGTTCTTGCCATAATATAGTATTTTACAAAATAGGGCTATGTTCTGGATACCAACCCTACTTTGTCACAACACAACGGATTGGCTCAAAAGCATTAAGAAGGAAAGAAATTCCACAATTTAACTTTTAACAAGGCACGCCTGTTAATTGAAATGCATTCCAGGTGACTACCGTATGAACCATTCAATTCTTGTGGGCCGGCTAAGGAGTATTGGTGTCTCTGAGGGGTCTTTGGCCTGGTTTGCTAACTACCTCTCTCAAAGAGTGCAGTGTATAAAATCAGAAAATCTGCTGTCTCAGCCACTGCCTGTCACCAAGGGAGTACCCCAAGGCTCAATCCTAGGCCCCACGCTCTTCTCAATTTACATCAACAACATAGCTCAGGCAGTAGGAAGCTCTCTCATCCATTTATATGCAGATGATACAGTCTTATACTCAGCTGGCCCCTCCCCTTATTTTGTGTTAAATGCTCTACAATAAAGCTTTCTTAGTGTCTAACAAGCTTTCTCTACCCTTAACCTTGTTCTAAACACCTCCAAAACAAAGATCATGTGGTTTGGTAAGAAGAATGCTCCTGTTCACACAGGTGTTATTACCACCTCTGAGGGTTTAGAGCTTTAGGTAGTCACTGCATACAAGTACTTGGGAATATGGCAAGACGGTACACTGTCCTTCTCTCAGCACATATCAAAGCTGCAGGCTAAAGTTAAATCTAGACTTGGTTTCCTCTATCGTAATCGCTCCTCTTTCACCCCAGCTTCCAAACTAACCCAGATTCAGATGACCATCCTACCCATGCTAGATTTCGGAGATATAATTTATAGATCGGCAGGTAAGGGCGCTCTCAAGCGGCTAGATGTTCTTTTCCATTCGGCCATCAGATTTGCCACCAATGCTCCTTATAGGACACATCAGAGAACAATATACTCCTCTGTAAACTGGTCATCTCTGTATACCCGTTGCAAGACACACTGGATGATGCTTATTTATTAAACCCTCTTAGGCCTCACTCCCCCCTATCTGAGGTATCTACTGCAGCCCTCATCCTACACATACAACACCCGTTCTGCCAGTCACATACTGTTAAAGGTCCCCAAAGCACACACATCCCTGGGTCACTTCTCTTTTCATTTCGCTGCAGCTAGCAACTGGAAGAGCTGCAACAAACACTCAAACTGGACAGTTTTATCTCAATCTCTTCATTCAAAGACTCAATCATGGACACTCTTACTGACAGTTGTGGCTGCTTTGTATGATGTATTGCTGTCTCCACTTTCTTGACCTTTGTGCTGTTGACTTTGCCCAATAATGTTTGTACCATGTTTTTGTGCTGTTACCATATTGTGTTGCTACCATGCTGTGTTGTCATGTGTTTCTGCCTTGTTATGTTGTTGTCTTTAGGTCTCTCTTTATGTAGTGTTATGTATCTCTTGTTGTGATGTGTGTTTTGTCCTATATCTATACTGTATTTATTTTTTTAATCCCAGGCTCCCGTCCCCGCAGGAGGCCTTTTGGTAGGCCGTCATTGTAAATAAGAATTTGTTCTTAACTGACTTGCCTAATTAAAACCAAACTGGAAGTCTTCCGACTAGCTTGGAAAGACAGTACCATGCAGTACCGAAGAGCCCTTACTGCTGCTCGATCATCCTATTTTTCTAACTTAATTGAGGAAAATAAGAACAATCCAAAATTCCTTTTTGATACTGTCGCAAAGCTAACTAAAAAGCAGCATTCCCCAAGAGAGGATGACTTTCACTTTAGCAGTGATAAATTCATGAACTTCTTTGAGGAAAAGATGATGATTATTAGAAAGCAAATTACGGACTCCTCTTTAAATCTGCATATTCCTTCAAAGCTCAGTTGTCCTGAGTCTGCACAACTCTGCCAGGACCTAGGATCAAGAGAGACGCTCAAGTGTTTTAGTCCTATATCTCTTGACACAATGATGAAAATAATCATGACCTCTAAACCTTCAAGCTGCATACTGGACCCTATTCCAACTAAACTACTGAAAGAGCTGCTTCCTGTGCTTGGCCCTCCTATGTTGAACATAATAAATGGCTCTCTATCCACCGGATGTGTACCAAACTCACTAAAAGTGGCAGTAATAAAGCCTCTCTTGAAAAAGCCAAACCTTGACCCAGAAAATATAAAAAACTATCGGTCTATATCGAATCTCCCATTCCTCTCAAAATTTTTAGAAAAGGCTGTTGCGCAGCAACTCACTGCCTTCCTGAAGACAAACAATGTATACGAAATGCTTCAGTCTGGTTTTAGACCCCATCATAGCACTGAGACGGCACTTGTGAAGGTGGTAAATTACATTTTAATGGCATCGGACCGAGGCTCTGCATCTGTCCTCGTGCTCCTAGACCTTAGTGCTGCTTTTGATACCATCGATCACCACATTCTTTTGGAGAGATTGGAAATTGGTCTACACGGACAAGTTCTGGCCTGGTTTAGATCTTATCTGTCGGAAAGATATCAGTTTGTCTCTGTGAATGGTTTGTCCTCTGACAAATCAACTGTAAATTTCGGTGTTCCTCAAGGTTCCGTTTTAGGACCACTATTGTTTTCACTATATATTTTACCTCTTGGGGATGTTATTCGAAAACATAATGTTAACTTTCACTGCTATGCGGATGACACACAGCTGTACATTTCAATGAAACATGGTGAAGCCCCAAAATTGCCCTTGCTAGAAGCATGTGTTTCAGACATAAGGAAGTGGATGGCTGCAAACTTTCTACTTTTAAACTCGGACAAAACAGAGATGCTTGTTCTAGGTCCCAAGAAACAAAGAGATCTTCTGTTGAATCTGACAATTAATCTTAATGGTTGTACAGTCATCTCAAATAAAACTGTGAAGGACCTCGGCGTTACTCTGGACCCTGATCTCTCTTTTGAAGAACATATCAAGACCATTTCAAGGACAGCTTTTTTCCATCTACGTCAGAAACTTTCTGTCCAAAAATGATGCAGAAAAATTAATCCATGCTTTTGTCACTTCTAGGTTAGACTACTGCAATGCTCTACTTTCCGGCTACCCGGATAAAGCACTGAATAAACTTCAGTTAGTGCTAAATACGGCTGCTAGAATCCTGACTAGAACCAAAAAATTTGATCATATTACTCCAGTGCTAGCCTCTCTACACTGGCTTCCTGTCAAAGCAAGGGCTGATTTCAAGGTTTTACTGCTAACCTACAAAGCATTACATGGGCTTGCTCCTACCTATCTCTCTGATTTGGTCCTGCCGTACATACCTACACGTACGCTACGGTCACAAGACGCAGGCCTCCTAATTGTCCCTAGAATTTCTAAGCAAACAGCTGGAGGCAGGGCTTTCTCCTATAGAGCTCCATTTTTATGGAACGGTCTGCCTACCCATGTCAGAGACGCAAACTCGGTCTCAACCTTTAAGTCTTTACTGAAGACTCATCTCTTCAGTGGGTCATATGATTTGAGTGTAGTCTGGCCCAGGAGTGGGAAGGTGAACGGAAAGGCTCTGGAGCAACGAACCGCCCTTGCTGTCTCTGCCTGGCCAGTTCCCCGTTTTCCACTGGGATTCTCTGCCTCTAAACCTATTACAGGGGCTGAGTCACTGGCTTACTGGGGCTCTCTCATGCCGTCCCTGGAAGGGGTGCGTCACCTGAGTGGGTTGATTCACTGATGTGGTCATCCTGTCTGGGTTGGCGCCCCCCCCCCCTTGGGTTGTGCCATGGCGGAGATATTTGTGGGCTATACTCAGCCTTGTCTCAGGATTGTATGTTGGTGGTTGAAGATATCCCTTTAGTGGTGTGGGGGCTGTGCTTTGGCAAAGTGGGTGGGGTTATATCCTTCCTGTTTGGCCCTGTCTGGGGGTGTCCTCGGATGGGGCCACAGTGTCTCCTGACCCCTCCTGTCTCAGCCTCCAGTATTTATGCTGCAGTAGTTTATGTGTCGGGGGACTGGGGTCAGTTTGTTATATCTGGAGTACTTCTCCTGTCCTATTCGGTGTCCTGTGTGAATCTAAGTGTGCGTTCTCTAATTCTCTCTTTCTCTCTCTCTCAGAGGACCTGAGCCCTAGGACCATGCCCCAGGACTACCTGACATGATGACTCCTTGCTGTCCCCAGTCCACCTGACCGTGCTGCTGCTCCAGTTTCAACTGTTCTGCCCTATTATTTTTCGACCATGCTGGTCATTTATGAACATTTGAACATCTTGGCCATGTTCTGTTATAATCTCCACCCGGCACAGCCAGAAGAGGACTGGCCACCCCACATAGCCTGGTTCCTCTCTAGGTTTCTTCCTAGGTTTTGGCCTTTCTAGGGAGTTTTTCCTAGCCACCGTGCTTCTACACCTGCATTGCTTGCTGTTTGGGGTTTTAGGCTGGGTTTCTGTACAGCACTTTGAGATATCAGCTGATGTACGAAGGGCTATATAAATACATTTGATATGAGGTTAAATAAAAAATAAAATAATTACATAAAAAAGCTGGTTGAGAAAGTGGCAAGAAGAATCTCAAAAATATATATATATATATATATATTGATTTGTTTAACACTCTTTTGGTTACTACATGATTTAATGTGTTATTTCATAGTTTTGATGTCTTCACAATTTTTCTACAATGTAGAAAATAGTAAAAATAATGAAAAACCCTGGAATGAGTAGGTGTGTCCAAACTTTTTCCTTGTACTGTATATTCTGTTGGTTCAACATAATTTAATTAAAATGACGTGGAAACAATGTTGATTCAACCTGTGGGATGGCTGTACTGTCACCTGTGATGCGACTGTACACTGATGATAACATGATAACTCTGTCCCCTCACCTGGGATATTAGTGGAGGAGCTGTTGTTAGGTATGGTGAGGTTCCTCAGGCTGGTCAGAACACTGCTGAGCTCCCTGGACAGCAGCTCCCCCTTGAACTCTGCAGCCAGCAGACGTTCATACAGCTGGATCATAACTGGGTGGTTGGGGGGTTCATCCCCATCTACACATACGCACACGCGTGTACACATACCGACAGGCACACACACACCCACCCATACAGTTGCATGACAGAAAGAGATAAGAAGAGATAGAGAGAGTATTAACAGTTACAAGTCAATGTTTGAAAGTGTGTATTTGAAAAAGCTCCATCGACATCAAATTTGCAAATGTATTGAGGAGTTGGGTGCAGGACAACAATAGGTATAGGCTAATCTTCCCATAGTCCCGTTCCACTGCTGTGATTTCCATGACAACCCCATTCATAACACATAGTTCCTCAAACAACAAACCCTGTGTTTTAGTTACTGGGTTACACGTCTAAAGCAGAAAAATAATGGTGTTTCCCAGACAACAAGGAACTCACACGCTAGTGGTTTTTAAGTCATTGAATCAAAATCAGTCAAATTGTTAGTCACATGCTACGTAAACAACAGGTGTAGACTAACCGTCAAATGCTAACTTACAGGTCCTTCCCAACAATTCAGAGAGAAATGGAAAAATAACACAAAGAATAAATACACAATGAGTAACGATAGCTTGGCTATACAGTACACATGGTACAAGTACCGGGTCGATGTGCATGGGTAAGAGGTAATTGAGGTAGATATTTACATATAGGTCTGAATAAAGTAACTAGGCAACAGGATAAATAATAAATAATAATAAACAGTAGCAGCAGCATATGTGAGGAGTCAAAAGAGTTAGTGCAAATTCGGGCAGGTATTTGGTTAACTATTTAGCAGTCTTATGGCTTGGGGGTAGAAGCTGTTCAGGGTCCTGTTGGTTCCAGACTTGGTGCATCAGTACCACTAGCAGCGAGAAAAGTCTGACTTGGGTGGCTGGAGTCTTTGACAATTTTTAGGGTCTTCCTTTGACACCACCTGGTATAGAGGTCCTGGATGGCAGGGAGCTCGGGCACCAGTGATGTACTGGGCCGTACGCACTACCCTATGTAGCGCCTTGCGGTCGGGTGCCCTGCAGTTGCCATACCAAGCGGTGATGCAGCCAGTCAAGAGGATCTGAAAGTCCATACCAATATATTTCAGCCCAAAGGGGAAGAAGAATTTGTCATGCCTTCTTCATGACTGTGTTGTGTATGGACCATGTTAATTTCTGAGTGATGTGGACACGGAGGAACTTGAAGCTCTCTACCTGCTCCACTACAGCCCTGTCGATGTGGATAGGGGTGCGCTCGGACCTCCATTTCCTGTAGTGCCACAATCAGCTCCTTTGTCTTGCTGACGTTGAGGGAGAGTTTGTTGTCCTGGCACCACACTGCCACATCACTAAACTTCTCCCTATAGGCCATGTCATCATTGTCAGTGATTAGGCCTATAACTGTTGTGTCGTGAGCAAACTTAATGATGGTGTTGGAGTCGTGCGCAGCCACACAGTCGTGGGTGAACAGGGTGTACAGGAGGGGACTAAACACGCACCTCTGAGGGGCCCCCGTTGAGGGTCAACGTGGAAGATGTGTTGTAGCCTACCCTTACCACCTGGGGGAGGCCCGTAAAGAAGTTCAGGATCCAGCTGCAGAGGGAGGTGTTCAATCCCAAAGTCCTGAGCTTAGTGATGAGCTTGGAGGGCACTATGGTGTTGAACGCAGAGCTGTAGTCGATGAACAGCATTCTCACATAAGTGTTCCTCTTGTCCAAGTGGGAGAGGGCAGTGTGGCGAGCATTAGAGATTGTGTCATCTGTGGATCTGTTGGGGTGTTATGCAAATTGGAGTGGGTGCAGAGTGTCTGGGATGATGGTGTTGATGTGAGCCATGACCAGCCTTTCAAAGCATTTTATGGCTACAGATGTGAGTGCTATGGGGCGATAGTCATTTAGACAGGTTATCTTGGGCACAGGGACTTTGTTGGTCTGCTTGAAACACGTAGGTATTACAGACTGGGTCAGGGAGAGGTTAAAAATGTCAGTGAAGACACTTTCCAGCTGGTCAGCGCATGCTCCAAATATGCATCCTCGTAAACAATGGTTCTGTGTTGCTTGCCTTGAAGCGAGCATACAAGGCATTTCGCTTGCACACATTCAACAAGTGTCAGAGCCGATGTAGTAGGAATCCACCTTTGTCCTGTATTGCTGCTTTGCCTGTTTCATGGCTTATCGGAGGTCGTAGAGGGATTTCTTATAAGCTTCCGCATAAGTGTCCACTCCTTGAAAGCGGCAGTTTTAGCCAATAGCTCAGTGTGGATGTTGCCTGTAATCCATGGCTTCTTGTTGGGATATAAACGTACGGTCACTGTGGGGAAGAAGACGTCAAAGCACTTACGAAAGAAGCCAGTGAATGATGTGGTAAACGTCTCAATGTTATCGGATGAATCCCGGAACATATTCCAGTCTGTGCTAGCAAAACAGTCCTGTAGCTTAGCATCATCGGACCACTTCCATATTGAGCGTGTCACTGGTACTTCCTTTTTGAGTTTTTGCTTGTAAACTGGAACCAGGAGGATAAAGTTATGGTCAGATTTGCGAAAGGGAGAGCCTTGTATGCATTTCTGTGTGTGGAGTAAAGGTGATCTATAATTTTGTCGCCTCTAGTTGCACAGGGGACATACTGGTAACGGATTTCAGTTTCCCTGCATTAAAATCACCTGCCAAGAGACACACCTCTGGGTGTGCATTTTCTTGTTTGACTATGGGCCTATACAGTTTGTTGAATGCGGTCTTAGTGCCAGCATCAGTTTGTGGTGGTAAATAGATAGCTAGGAAAAACATAGATGAAAACTCTCTCGGTAAATAGTATGGTCTGCAGCTTATCATAAGGTGTTCTAACTCAGGCGAGCAAAAATGTGAGACTTCCTTAAAGATTGTGTACCCCTCCTTCCTTCTTCATACCAGCGTCTGCTATCCGGTCTTGACAATGCTTAGAAAAACCAGCAAGATGTATATCCATGTCTTCATTCTGCCACGACTCTGAGAAGCATAGGATATTACCGTTTTTCATGTCCCGTTGATAGGATAGTCTCGAGCGGAGCTCATCCAGTTTGTTCTCTAGTGATTGTACGTTCGCCAACAGAACGGAGGGTAGAGGAAGTTTATTTGTTCATCAACCTAGTCTTGTCGGGGTGCCATCTGCAGCGCCATCTTGAAGTATTACATAATGTAAAACTGGTACCGTGGTATAAAGTTATCATGACTTTTACTCTGTGTGCTTCACTGGTGTGGCATACACCCCTGCAGGCCCCACGAGAGAGCAAACTGAGTATTTGCTGTTGCCTGATGATTCAAACTGAATTATTCTGCTGGTCTATTGTTTCACTACATACTTCATTGCAGAGAAGAAACTAACGTCCGTGGGCATGGTGCAGCATTTGGCCAGAGCAAGGAGTTTGAGTGGCCAATCAATGTTTGTTGTGCAAGGTATACATTTTTGATTTGCAACAGTTTGACTGATCTATTAAAGTTCTGTCTGCTCCATTTCTGAAAAGTCTGTAAAAAAAAAAGGAGAGATTTCTAAACTTGGTGCACGCCATACGCATGTCTCCCGTTATAAATCAGACCTGTGGTAAAACTGTGCGCACGTGAACGAGCATTAAAACTCGCAACTGGAAAACGTCTCCATTCATCTTTTGTGGTGACAATGGACTGTCTGAATTCTGAAACATTGTAGGGCAGGCTAGTCAAAGAATGCAATTACAGTACTTACACTATACAGTTCTATTTACAAGACGGATTTCTAATTATGTTTTTTGTGCTACTTGACTATTTTTTTTATAGTACTACTGATATTAATTACTACATTGTTGGGAAAGAGCAAGCAACAAAGACATTTCACTGTACTTGTGCACATGACAAACTTGAAACTTGATACTTAGGCATACTTCAATATAAAATATAAGCTCTTAAAATAGACTGTATAACGGTATTATAAACCATGCTGTCTATGATATTGCAAAACTTGAAATACATATATCTATTTACCAGGCTACTAGGTGCAATTAAATGAGAGATACGCATGGTTGTATGGGTCCTTGGCGAATATCATGGCCAGAAAAGGTGAGAATATATTCTGCATTGGTTATGAAAATAAAATAGAAAAAAGATTCCTGTGTCTAATTATTTTAGATTCTAAAAAAACAACAGATTGTGGCTTTTCTCACTAATGGTGCATTGTTAATAATGTTTTCCTGTTTTCCTTTTATTTATTTATTTACTTGCCAGCTTTCAATACAATAATGATTTCAATCACTAACAGATGTGCTTACACATGGTCTAAGGTTTGCAGGGAGGTGAGCACATTCTCACATGAAGATATCTTTTTAAATAAATGCCAACTTTTGCATTAAAACTGGCGCATGCACATTTTAGGGTATATTTTGTACTTATGCAATGTTTATAAATGCGGCCCCTGGTGTTGCAAAATCATGGCAATACATCTAGATGAGAACCATTCAAATTCTAGGTAGACCTATATGATTCAATATATTTAAGCAATAAGGCCCGGGGAGGTGTGGTATATGGTTAATATACCACGGCTAAGGGCTGTTCTTATTCACGACGCAATAAGGAATACCGGGACACATCCCTTAACCGTGGTATATTGGCCATATACCACAAAGCCCCGAGGTGCCTTATTGCTATTATAAACTGGTTACCAACGTAATTAGACCAGTAAAAATACATTTTTGTCATACCCGTGGTATACATTCTGATATACCAGGGCTGTCAGCCAATCAGCATTCAGGACTTGTACCACCCAATTTACAATTAAGTGATAACTGGGCGGATATAATGGCACGGGGGGTTATTGGCACCGGGCCGATATATCCTCCAAACACCGGCTTCGAGGGCATTATCACTTTCATACAATGGCTTACCAACATATTCAAATAATGATTTACATATTTTCATAAAAAATGTTATTTATTCATACTATTTCATCCTTCCACAAGATATAGTCCCGACAAAAATATAGGGTTGCTACCCAAGCCGGCTGGTCGTTCGTTCTATCGGTTCGATTGCCAGAGACGTAACCCAGTCGTTCGTTCTAAATTTTCCATTGCCATACTGGCTGGCAACGTTCTTATCCCTTGCTTGCTAGAAAGCCAACTACGGCTAACTTACAGTCACGTCAAAAAGCCCAGCGAGAATAACAACAGTAGCTGATTTTGCATTAGTTTAAGCTGTTTTCTAGTGACATTTATTTGGATACATCCATAACAATGAGCTAGGACTCTGAGAGTGTGATGTCAGGAAAATAACCTCTCACTCAACGTCAACAAAACAAAGGAGATGATCATGGACTTCAGGAAACAGAGGGAGCACCCCCCAAGCTTCTATCTCAAGGCCATCAGACTGTTAAATAGCCATTACTATCAGAGAGGCTGCAGCCTACATACACATACTTGAAATCACTGGCCACTTTAATAATTGAACACTATTCACTTTAATAATGTTTACATATCTTGCATTACTCTTCTTATATATATACTGTATTCTATACTATCTTCTGTATCTTAGTCTATGCTGCTCTGAAATTGCTCATCCATGTATTTATATATTCTTAATTCCATTCCTTTACTTAGATTTGTGTGTATTAGATATTTGTTGTGAAATTGTTAGATATTACTTGTTAGAAATTGCTGCACTGTTGAACTAGAAGCACAAGCATTTAGCTACACTCGCAATAACATCTGCTAAACACGTGTATGGGATCAATAAAATTTGATTTGAATTGATGAGGCGCAATTTTTCCTGGCATAGAAAATGTGCTCACTTGTCAAGACACTGTTGTTCAGAGGAGCTAGCCGACAACACAGCTAACACAATCACTTCAAACTGAAGCTGCAGAGAGTGCAAACTAGCTGCACTTCATTTCATTTGACCTTTTTTCAATTGACAAGTCTTTGTATATATCCATAAAAATTATGCCGGACGATTTATGATTTTGATTGGCTAAGAAATGCTGCCTGCCTGTCTGTCTCATCCTGGAGATCGAATTTGAATATTAAAACAATGTTGCAAATGTCGGAGAGACTGAGAGCAAGGTTTCTACAAATCTCTGCTGTTGAACACTAAATGTTAGTCTAAAAGAAATGTGAGATAATGTCTAGATGCTCTTTATAGTGGAGATAAAGTTTATAAATTGCCTGGCTGGGCTGATGAGACAGCGGATTGCGCAGTCAGATGGAGTAAATGGGCATTTTCATGTCATGGATTTAGTCTGTGGTAACTTTTGGAATAGACACCGGCTGGAATGCAGTTTTAACCAATCAGCATTCAGGATTAGACCCACCCATTGTATAATTAAGCAATAATATATGAGGGGGTGTGGTATATGGCCAATATACCACGCCTAAGGACTGTTCTTAGGCACAATGCATCGCGGAGTGCCTGGACACAGCCCTTAGCCGTGGTATATTGCTCATATACCACAAACCCGCGTGCTTTATTACTATTATAAACTGTTTACCAACGTAATTGAAGCAGTAAAAATAAATGTTTTGTCATACCACTGCTGTCAGCCAATCAGCATTCAGGGCTCGGACCATCCAGTTTATAATGTTCAATTTATCATGTATTTAGCTTCCAGTATTAACATTTGAAAACAATAGAAAACTGAATTCAGTTATGTACAAGGTTTAACCTTTTGAAAAAAGTTTGTAGCCTAATACATCATAATGTAAACAGAATAGTGTGACATGTGCGACACCTTACCATTTCCATTATGAGCGGTAAACCAGGTTAGAGAGAGAAAAGCACAAGCCAGAATACATCCAAGTTTTAAATGGGTGAGCCTCATCTCATCTCTCAAACTGTCAATAGAAAACTTCCGTCTGACTTCGGTTTATGCTGAAAACAGTGCTGCCGTTCAAATGAATCCACAGGTGATAGTCCACTCAGTTTCTTCTCACGTTTACTCCATGACTGCGCCAAGGACATTCTATGATGAAAAGCCTGAAAGTCACTTCCTTATCTCTTCATAAAATAGATTGACATACATGACAACCCCTGGTTAGCCTACAACATTTCCTTGAAAAGGTGATGCGACAGTTGAGATGCGCCTGTCTCAGCGCGGTCTCATCCCCACCTACTTGCCAATTGTGGGACTGCGTGATTTCAAAATCAAATGTTATTGGTCACATACACATGGTTAGCAGTTGTTATTGCGAGTGTAGCGAAATGCTTGGGCATCTAGTTACGACAGTGCAGCAATAGCTAACAAGTAATCTAACAATTCCACAACAACTACCTAATACAAACACATCTAAGTAAAGGAATGGAATAAGAATATATACATATAAATATATGGATGAGCAATGACTCAGCGGCATAGGCAAGATGCAATAGATGGTATGAAATAGAGTATATACATATGGGATGAGTAATGCAAGCTGTGTAAACATGATTAAAGTGCATTATTAAAGTGCCTGGTGATCAATTTATTAAAGTGGTCAATGATTTCAAGTATGTTTGTAGGCAGCAGCCTCTCTGTGTTAGTGATGGCTGTTTTACAGTCTGATGGCCTTGAGATAGAAGCTATTTTTCAGTCTCTCGATTTGAATTTGAGTTCAACTCAACACACTGATCGGTTTCATCTTTCTTTATGCTTGTCTCCCCCTCTAGGTGTCGCCCATCTTCCCCATTATCCCCTGTGCATTTCTACCTGCGTTGCCTGTTTGTCTCTTGCCAGTTCTTCTTGTCTTACCAGTGTGCTTTCCAGTCTTCCTATTTTCTCAAGATTCTGTTTCCTAGTTTCCCCGGTTCTGACCATTCTGCCTGCCCTGATCCCGAGCCTGCCTCCCGTTCTGTACCTGCCTGACTCTGACCCGATTATGAACCTCTGCCTGCCCCTGAGCCTGCCTGCCGTTCTGTGCCTTATTGACTCTGCCCCGGATTACGGACCTCTGCCTACCATTGACCAGTCTTTTGCCCCCCCCCCCATTTGAGTCAATAAACATCTGTGATTCTAGCCGTCTGCATCTGGGTCTTATCCTGAGTTCTGATACTTAGCAAAAGTATTTGAGTTGAGAATGCCTTGGAGATGCGCATGGGTGTTTGTCTTATTCATGTATTGAATAGTATACAGTCCTACAATAGGCCTAGTTATAACAAACATGCAGGCCCAAAGAGTCCAAGCTGCATGGACAAAAACAATGTCCAATATAACCAATTGCTTTACCACTGAGACCAGCTTTTGGTGAATCTTTAATATCACCAGTAGCGCTGATTGAAATTGGCACATTGGTTTTTAAGGACACACCTTGAATACTTCCACCCCTACCACCTCAGCACAAGTGAGCTGATATAAGACAGGTAAATTACCAACCCTGGCATTCATTGGGCATTGGGTGACGTCTGTATAACTGGATCACGGACTTCCTGTTCGATCGAGTCATATGGGTGAGTGTGGGGTCAGAATTGTCAACGTGGTTTGAAGTTGACAATGGTACTCCTCAGGAAAGTGTGTTGAGTCCAGTGTTGTTCACCCTGGTCCCTGATGATATATTACATATTTAAAGAGGTAGAACAGGGAGTGTGTGTCTGCCTGTTTGCGTGCGTGCTTTACTGTGTTTGTGGATGAGGATGCGTTTCAAAACAAGCAGTCAGTATAAGAGTTGAGCCATTTTATTAATGCAACCATTCCATCCTCAATAGCCATATCACTACGAACCATCCTTCACATCTTGTGACTCAACAGTGTGTGAGCTCTCCTTTTTCTCAGCGCAAAACTCTGCAGAGAGAAGAGAGGAGACGTTAATGAGAACTTGGACAAGGTTTAAATGAACACAGGACTCATGCAACAGGGATCTATTCTAAACTGATGATTGACAACATAAATGAATAATAACCTTTTTTTAAGCTTTAAAATTGCAGGCAAAATGTGGCTTCTATCAATGTAATTGTCTGCATAATTCCCAATCTCCTATATATATTCTTTGGTAAATATATATATTATTTAATATATTTTTCTTCAACCCTACCACCATAATTCTAAATGTTGCCTGGTGTTCTTTTGATGAATAGGTTAGGGTTAATAATGACCTGTAACTCCATCGTAGGAATACTGTGCAGGCTGAGGATACTGGAGGCATTCTGCCTGCTTCTGGAACTGTTTCAACTCGGCCTCCGGCAGTGTCCTGGTCTTCCCTGGAAATAGAAGAAGAAAGAAACTGGATGATTCTATGACTTGATTGACCAAGGTTTCCACATTTCTGTTGGGTAAATGTTGGTTCTGGCCATTGGAGGGATCTCAAAAGCACACACACACACACACACACACACACCTACCAAAGATATAGAGAGATCGGATATGCACTTCGTCCATGGTGCTATTGAAGTCCATGACGAGACAGTCAGGGCAGGATAGTAGGAAGTGTCCAGTGGTAGTCATATTATTCTCTATGTAAGAAAATAAAAGACAGTAACTCACAGTACTTTAACAGCCTATTTTCTAGCAGATCATGGATGGCTTGCCCGTCAATAATGTTTGACTTACGTGAGATTTGCAAAATGTTTTTGGAAAAGGTCATGTTGGCAGAGGAGTCAAGACATTTTCCATCACTATCAGAGGAATGAGATAATCACTAGAAAGATATTTTTCTTAGAGCTGTAGAATGTCTATTCACATAGCATAGCTACTGTGTCAAATGACATATGACGAGTGGTTAGAGATAAGGCTGTAGAGAGTTACTATCACTTACATCAAGTTTCCCTGGTTCAAAAGGACTGTCTCAGTGTGTGAACTGGGAAGGATTTCAATCCATGAGCTGTTGGTCTTTCTCAGTACTACGTTGAACATCTCATGGTTCGAGAAACCCTCGATGAAGATCCACTTCCCAAAGATCTGTGGGAAAATGTATTGGTCTGTCATTTAATTTCACACATTTCCGTTTTATAGCACTATTTGTCTGTGAAGCATAGTGCCTGAGGGCAGAGGCTTTATACTGCCTATAAGTTGGAGTCAAATGCCTTTTAAACTCCATTAGATTCAATACAACACAGTTCACAAATTGGAAATCATCACTATTTCTAACACACCCCAACACCTCTATTGAGGTCCACTCTATAGATAGGCGATGTACTCACAGTATGTTTGTCTTCCGGTGCGAGCAGTTTCACCAGATGTCCACAATCCTCTGGCGCCGGTGCTGCTGTTCCCACTGACAACAGAGCAAGGAGAGGGGCCAAGTAGAGGACACACATTGTGTAGATCAAGGTAAACTGAGCCTTCAGAGAAGTAAGTCTTAGCAAGAGTAAAGTCTCGGTTGTCAATGAGCTGAAACACCTTCAATATATACAGAGGTAAGATGTGGAGTGTTTTAAGATAATGTTTCTCCCCAAGTTACATAATACTGAAGTTACCCAAATTGGCATGTGGTTGAACGCTAGGGTGCAGGGAAATTCCAAAACTACCCCAGTGACTGCAAGATTAAACAATTGGACCTCTACAACTATTAATTATTTATAGTTTGTTTGGTTTGGTCAAGGACCTATAGGGCAGCACCCCAAGAGGCACGTTTTGACGGTGACTATGAACCTAATGGTGCCGTTTATTGCTGTTAGTATCAAAATATAATTTAGTAGTCTGCGGTTATGGTTTAACAATGAAAACTGACGGCAATAGTGTTGTTTTTATTTTATTTGGTCAGATAAAATGTTCTGAAATCATCAAGTGTAGGCTGTACAACAAGGTGCTATGGGATACATTTCACAGACAGACAAAGAGGTACACCAGCAGCAGATAACTTTTCATAATTCATCTGAAATGTCCAGGACAAACATTCCTCCTTTGGGGTGTAGGGACTTCTTGGTTGTGTCCCAAATTCCTAGCTTCTCCTAGCCCAACCCCTATACCACAGCCCTAAGGGTAGGCATGTGGAATGGATTGTAAGGGTGCATGGCAAACTTTGTCATAGTGGAAGGTGAGAAAGGACCTAGCACCATTGACAACAGCAGCCACAACCTGGAGGGAATGGGGGGGGGGGCATTGTTGAGTATTGGGACGTAGCCATGGGATAGAAGGGGGTGAGAGGAGGACGCCGTGGAGAGTATTGGGACGTAACCTAACATTACACAGTTATCAGGGAGAGGAGAGTCAACAGCAGGGCACATATGAACAAAGTCATGCTCACGCTGCTAACTTTTGCTCCATTCAGGCAAGTGCAGGGCCAGTGCTGTAGTCCCTCTCTGTCTGTGTCTCTGTCCAGGCCATGGCCGCTCTGGCCCCCCCCCTCTTCTCTCCCCCTCTCCTCCTTCCCCCTCTCACGGAGCTCCTGTCGTCCAGTAGAGGGAGAAAGAGAGCGAGAGAAGTCGTCTAGGACAGGTGCGGAAGGGTGAGGGCAGTCCAACCAATCGGTGGCCAGGGATCGAGGGTATCCTACCTCTGGGACAGAAGCTGGGTCGGGGAACTTCCAATATAAATCTCCTTTGAAGAGGTAGATGGAGCCTGAGGAAGGGATCAGACTTCGTATTTCAATTACTTTCAATACATTTCAAAACAAGTATTCTGATAACATTTATTATAAAAAATGAAAATACTCAAATACACTGACTCCAATACATTTAAACCAGGTATTTCAAGATAGTATTTGAAAAAAGTATTTTGAAATACTTTCAAATACATTTTGGTATACTATTTGGTTTTCTACAAATAACCATTCAAATATTAAAATAAAAGTACTTGTTTGGGCTGTGCATTTGAAGATATTAAAATATACAGAAAAATAAATACTAAAATACACATGTATTTGAACCCATATCTGGAAGTGATATATAGCATGGGGCTTAATGTTTGTTGACAAACATTCACACATGTACAGTATTGTACATTGTGAGGTGTCTCACATATAATCTTTCACAGTCAGTCTCATAGAATCTCACAAACTCTCGTTCATCTCTCTCACACTCACTCTCGCTCTCACCGTCTCTCTCTGTCGTAATCCCGTTCACTCCTCCTCTGATGAGCTCGGTCCAGGTCTCACTCTCTTCTTCCTCTCCTCCTGCTTCCCCTTTTCCAATGTCCCCCCACATTGGTCCTTCCTCTGGGTCCCACATCAGGCCCTGCTCCTCCTCTCCTTCCTCTCCTCTCTTTCCTTCTGTCTCTCTCCCTTTCCTCAGTTCTGAGAGGGGGCGGGGGTAGCCCTCCTGGAGAGAGAGGTCATTGAACAGCCAAAACTGGGATTCTAAAACACAAAACAGAAAGAGGTAATAAAGAGTCTTCTCAAGGTTCAGGTTTGGTTTACAATTCATAAGGATATATGAATATGGGTGGAGAGAGAAACTAGAATCATGTTCATTTTTCTAAATTGCTAAGACACTTTTAATGACAACACATCCGCCACGCTGATCCTCAACACAGGGGCCCCTCAGGGGTGTCGTGCTTAGTCCCCTCCTGTACTCCCTGTTCACTCATGACTGCACAGCGAGGCATGACTCCAACACAATCATTAAGTTTGCCGATGACACAACAGTGGTAGGCCTGATCACCGGCAACAACAAGACAGCCTATAGGGAGGAGGTCAGAGACCTGACCATCCAGGACCTCTATACAAGGCTGTGTCAGAAGAAGGCCCTAAAAAATGTCAAAGACTCCAGCCACCCTAGTCATAGACTGTTCTCTCTGCTACCGCTCGGCAAGAGGTGCCAGAGTGCCAAGTCTAGATCCAAGAGGCTTCTAAACAGCTTCTACCCCCAAGCCATAAGACTCCTGAACATCTATCAAATGGCTACCCAGAATATTTATGTTGAGCCCCGCCCCCCCCTTCTTTTACACCACTGCTACTCTCTGTTGTTACCATCTATGCATAGTCACTTTAATAACTCTACCTACATGTACATATTACCTCAACTAACCGGTGCCCCCACACATTGACCCTGTACCGGTACCCCCCTGTGTCTGGTCTCGCTATAATTATTTTACTGCTGCTCTCTTTTGTTACTTTTATTTCTTATTCTTACTCATATTTTGAGAACTTGTGTTGGAGGGCCAGTAGGAGGCACCGTTTCCTCTGGAATAAAAAAATATCCCAATCCCCCAGGGCATTGATTGGGGACATTGCTCTGTGTAGGGTGCTATCTTTCGGATGGGACGTTAAATGGGTGTCCTGACTCTCTGTGGTCACTAAAGATCCCATGGCACTTATCATAAGAGTAGGGGTGTTAACCCTGGTGTCCAAGCTAAACTCCCAATCTGGCCCTCATAAAATCATGGTCACAGTTTACAATTGGCTCATTCATCACCCCCTCCTCTCCCATGTAACTATTCCCCAAGTCATTGCTGTAAATGAGAATGTGTTCTCAGTCACTTTCCATGTAAAGTAAGGGTATTTATTGGGCCATTGTATAATGATTGATTGAAATGATCAATCAAATGTGTTTCTAAAGCCCTTCTTACATCAGCTGATGTCACAAAGTGCTGTACAGAAACCCAGCCTAAAACCCCGAACAGCGAGCAATGCAGGTGGAGACTTTTCAATTCATAACTTTTCATGACATAACAGGCTGTATGTTTTGATGGAGGTAGTTGATCTTGTGTAATGTATTTAATGATTTGAGTGTCATTTTGACAAATGTGCTCAAGCAACCGAGAAACTTTAACAGTTTAGTCAGTTGAGTAGCACTAATTTTCCTCTGTTGATAATGCGTCACTGATGCATTGAGATGCTATGTGGAATAGAATAATCAGATGAATCTGAGGTCAGTTTATAATTTTCCTTCTAATTGGTTAAGGTTAGGAGTCAGGAATATAATACTGATCCTAGATCTGTGGCTTAGGGCAAATTCTACCCAGAGCTATCTGTGTGGAGGTCTAGTGTGTGGGGTGGCTGGGGTCAGAGGTTACCTACCAGTGATGAAGATGATGGCGTGGTCCAAGTGTCTCTCCAACACAGCCTGCAGAGGGGGCAGGTTAGGGGGCAGACCCCCCCACAGCCTCCTCACCGAGGCCCCCCGGCCCGACACCAGCCCCCCAGTACTGACCCGCCACATACTCAGCCCTGCCAGAGATGGAGGTTGGTAAGGATGAGATGAGAAGATGAGAAAGGGGGAAAAAATAATGTAGACGGTGAAGGAGGGCGGGAGCGAGGTGAGGAACAGAGAGGAGGAAGGCACGGTAGGAAAGGTAGAACGAGAGAAATTAGGATGAAGAAAGGGGTGAAGAAAGGATGAAAAGAGGTGAGACAGAGAGGAGTTCAGTACACAGCCCTGTAATCGTGGATATATCCACCAGGGGGCGATGATGCCAGTAGAATAATGAGGGAACCTGGGGACAATAGTCACAGCAGAACCCAACCAATAGGCAGCCTACCTACACCACACTCACCTTTAAAGAAGAACATCTCTCCCCTAATGTTAGCCACTGCATCAAAGCTAGTGTTACAGCGGTCTACAGAATGTCTGAAAGAGAAGGAGAGAGCATCAGAGAGGGCAGGAGTGAAATGGAGGGAGGGAAGGCCAAGAGAGTATTATTTGATGAGATGCTAACCCTTATCCTCTTTTGTTTCCCTGTCTGTGTCCTTATGTCTAAAGTTTGTCAGTACCTGTGTCTGTGTCGGTGTCCGTGCCTGTCGCGATGCCGCAGCTGAGGTTCAGGCGCCAACCGGGGAACGTCTGTGACCATGAGACGATTTCTATTACCTGCAAACACAACACCGTCGTTTCAGAACCAATCACACACACACATATACACACACAGACAGATAAACACACACAGAGACTGACCGTAGAGCCTGGTGATGTGCTCCAGGTCGTGGGGGCCCAGGCGGTAGTGTAGAGGATCTCCTACGGGGCTCTGGTAGTAGGGTCTCATCACAGAGCGCCTGGCAGACGAGTGGGACAAACCCAGGGCATGGCCAAACTCATGCACCAGGACCGTGAACAGGTCAGTACCCTCAGAAGCTGGGGTGAGGCGGGAGAGGGGGGTTGGTTCAGGTTAGGGTGATTGTTAGTCGTGTGTTGACTGCGTCCATAACATTCTCCAAATTGAAAACTTACATCCAAACCCATTTCTATTGTGAACCTCAGGGGAGACTCAAACTTAAATTCCACCTACCTTACCAGAGGGCTATCAGTGCAATACGAATACCTACCCTTAACTTTCAGATCTACTGTTGATTTGGAATCGGGCCCTTGAATCCCCCAGTACCTCTCTCTGCTGTCTCTGGGTCTTTTTGTTGTCACTCACCTGGCTGGCGGAACGCCCACTCCTCCTCAGCATCCAGGTGTACTCCGCCCGCTCTAGCAGGGTCAGAGGGGAAAAAGGCGTGGCCAACAGCTCCCCCTGCCCCATCGAAGGGGTATCTGTCACCATGGAAACCGTGGAGGAAGTCCACCTGCATGTCTGCCCCTTCTGAGCCTCCCACCTGGTAACAGGATAAACAGGAAGTGAGGTCAGAGAGAGAGAGTGAGAGAGAGAGAGAGAGAGAGAGAGAGCGAGAGAGAAAGAGGGGGTAATCTTTGTATTCAACTAACACATCCAGAGAAAGAGACTGACCTCGTGGAACTTCAGTGGGGTTGGGTCCGCCCACACCCTCAGGGCGTAAAACACCAGGGAGCGAATCGTCTCACGGGAGAGGGAGGAGGAGGTGGGGTATGAACGCAACCTAGGAAGAATTAGAGATGTATTGAGAGTGAAAGTGACAATGGGTTGATTAGTGAGATACAGAGATGAATGAGGAATAGTGAGCAGTTGTCTAATGAACCTCCAGTTGATGTTTCTTCGTGTCCATGTGGTCACAGCCCTCTTTATCCTCAGGCTCTGCCCCTCCTGGAGCTGATTGGCCAGTGGTTTTGGCTCCTCCCCTTCATCTGGCAGTGAACATCGTGGGGCTCGCATCAGAGCCAGTGTCTCCTCATCTGAGAGAGGACAGAGAGAGAGGAGGTCAACAATAGGTCAGCAACACAGGAGTGAAGGAGAGAGAGAGAGAGAGAGAGAGAGAGAGAGAGAGAGAGAGAGAGAGAGAAGAAAGCCAGATCTGGAGAGAAAAAGAGACAGAGACGGAGGAGTGAGAGAGACAGCAACACAGAGAGGATGGATATAATCAACCTAATTTTCCCAACCCTATTTCTATTTTCTCACCTGCAACTCCTGTATCCTCGAGGCCTGCAAACCTCTGCATGGCTCTAACAGCATGAGTGACAGCTGTCCAGGCCTGTAGCTGTCCAGTAGAGGGGTCTGAGGGCGGGAGGTAGCCATACCTGGTCAGCCAATCCTGGGACAGGAAACAGAGGCATTGCATTGAGAGGCATTATCGTAGGTCAGTCCTAAAACGTCACTTGTGCTGCTTAGAGACATATGTTGAGAAGCAGAAGTCAACGTTTTGAGAGGGAAAGAGATCACTAAGCTAAGTGAAGATTAGATAAGTGAAAATCAGAGTTTGACTGCTCTTCAAAGTGTGTCTATGTACAGTATCTAGACTAATCCTGTGAAGGTACAGCTCCATGTCCATGTGAGCCCAGTTTCACAATGAAACATATAGGCTCAACACTCTGGCCTTGCAGGCAAAGTGAAAAAAATGTATGATACAAAATCAGATAAGGGCAAATGATTTATCACTTTGGTAGTGAATTTGTATTCACATTTTTTTCTATTCACTATTTCACTCTTTTTTTTACTATTTTCACTTCAAAGGCCATCATAAATGATAGCAACTTGCTGAAATAAATAATCCATGCTGGATGAATAATAAAATAGCCCTAGGGTATTGTACGCCTCTGCATTTTTCCTCACCACCAGTCCAGTGCTTTGGTCGTCAGTGGGGGTAACAGGAGCAGAGGAGGTGGATGCTGTTTTGTCCGTTGGGGCAACTGTCGAGCCCTGGATCCTGGCGACGGACACGGTTTGCGTGCACGCGCACAGCAGGAGAAAACTCCACGCTGCTGCCTTCATCCCGTTGGCGCTCGCATATTCCAATGAAACTCGCAAAACAAAATTGGAGGGAACATTTATCGCTTTAGGTCAGTTCATCCAGGCGAGGGGTATGGGTCTCCGAAGTGTCATCCGTCCTTCATGGTCGGGTTGACGTGATGAGTGTAGATAAGCTGTGACAGGACCAGTGCTTCTCGAGACGTTTTGGCACTACTGGTAAAACGCTCTGGAGATGGGAGAGCACCGATTTACATGTTAGTTTTCTGCTGTTGTTGCCAAAGAAAACTTTCATGCTATCTCTGATCATGCTGTCATTACATTACACACTTTATGTTAAAGGATTTCAATGGCCTTAAAACGCTTGGCCTTTGCACTATATGTCGCAAATCCTTTAAACATGCAGAGGTATATACATTATCATAATAGCCCAGCACTGTACCGCAACGAAGCTGTATAGCCTAGTTTTTTACTCAGCATAAAAGTGAGTAAATCTCCGTTATCATTGAGAAGATTGAAATATGTAGCCTAAATAATGCAAAGAAACACTATTATTCTGAAAATAATGGCGAATGAAAACGTCAATGAAGATAGTCAGTAGATGTAGGCTATATACAGTTGAAGTCTGAAGTTTACATACACCTTAGCCAAATACATTTAAACTCAGTTTTTCACAATTCCTGACATTTCATCCTAGAAAACCATTCCCTGTCTTAGGTTAGTCAGGATCACCACTTTACTTTAAGAATGTGAAATGTCAGAATAATAGTAGAGAGAATGATTTATTTCAGCTTTTATTTATTTCATCACATTCCCAGTGGGTCAGAAGTTTACATACACTCAATTAGTATTTGGTAGCATTGCCTTTAAATTGTTTAACTTGGGTCAAACGTTTCAGGTAGCCTTCCACAAGCTTCCCACAATAAGTTGGGTGAATTTTGGCCCATTCTTCCTGACAGAGCTGGTGTAACTAAGTCAGGTTTGTAGGCCTCCTTGCTCGCACATGCTGGTTCAGTTCTGCCCACAAATTTTCAATAGGATTGAGGTCAGGGCTTTGTGATGGCCACTCTAATACCTTGACTTTGTTGTCCTTAAGCCATTTTGCCACAACTCTGGAAGTATGCTTGGGGTCATTGTCCATTTGCGACCAAGCTTTAACTTCCTGATGGATGTCTTGAGATGTTGCTTCAATATATCCACATAATTTTCTTTCCTCATGATGCCATCCATTTTGTGAAGTGCACCAGTCCCCCTTGCAGCAAAGCTCCCCCACAACATGATGCTGCCACCCCCGTGCTTCACGGTTGGGATGGTGTTCTTAGGCTTGCAAGCCTCCCCCTTTTTCCTCAAAACATAACGATGGTCATTATGGCCGAACAGGTCTATTGCTGTTTCATCAGACCAGAGGACATTTCTCCAAAAAGTATGATCTTTGTCCCCATGTGCAGTTGCAAACTGTGGTCTGGCTTTTTTATGGTGGTTTTGGAGCAGCGGCTTCTTCCCTGCTGAGGTTATGTACTTTGTACCTGTTTCCTCCAGCATCTTCACAAGGTCCTTTGCTGTTGTTCTGGGATTGATTTGCACTTTTCGCACCAAAGTACGTTTATCTCTAGGAGACAGAACGCATCCCCATCCTGAGCAGTATGACGGCTGTGTGGTCCCATGGTGTTTACGCTTGCGTACTATTGTTTGTACAGAGGAACATGGTACCTTCAGGAGTTTGGAAATTGCTCCCAAGGATGAATCAGACTTGTGGAGTTCTACAAAAAAATTCTGAGGTCTTGGCTGATTTCTTTTGATTTCCCCATGATGTCAAGCAAAGAGGCACTGAGTTTGAAGGTAGGCCTTGAAGTACATCCACAGGTACACCTCCAATTGACTCAAATTTTATCAATTTGCCTATCAGAAGCTTCTAACACCATGACATCATTTTCTGGAATTGTCCAAGCTGTTTAAAAGGCACAGTCAACTTAGTGTATGTAAACTTCTGACCCACTGGAATTGTGATACAGTGAATTATAAGTGAAATAATCTGTCTGTAAACAATTGTTGGAAAAATGACTTGCACAAAGTACATGCACAAAGTAGATGTCCTAACCGACTTGCCAAAACTATAGTTTGTTAACAAGACATTTGTGGAGTGGTTGAAAAACAAGTTTTAATGACTCCAACCTAAGTGTATGTAAACTTCTGACTTCAACTGTGCATGTTCAATAGGCAGATGAATCAATAAATATCTAATCAGGAGATGGAAGATCATTTAACATAAAATAAGTAGGGGAGGGTTGTGTTAGTGTGCACAAGAAGACACTCAACTTAAATGCAGAGGGAAAGTGGATGGGATGGGTGTAAGGGGGCTGAGAAGAATGTGGTGCTTTAATTAAATTAGCTGGTGTCATTTAGTTAAAGGATGGGGGCAAAGAGGGCGGGATGGATGGAGGGATATAGCGATGCTGGAGGACAGTTGTAAAGTAATGAGATAAAGTGGAATGGGGGTTCAGTCCTTTTCTCAAGGGACAGATAGAAGGAGAAAGGGAGGAAATAAAAGCTGTGGTGTCTCGGCCTTTGTTTCAAGGTTGAAGGGAGATAATAAAGGGATGAGAGAGAGAGAGAGAGACAAGAGGGAAGGTAGGATATACAGAAAGAAAGAAAGAAAGAAAGAGAATAAGGGAGGGGTACAGTAAGGAGGGTGGCATGTGATGGTTGAGACATGAAAGTGCAGCGAGGGTCAATGGGTGTTAATGAATGGATTCTTTAATTATGTTGGGTTCTAAACACGCACTCTGGACTTGGACCCAGCATCTGGTTCAGTGCATGTACATCACGCACAATTGGTTCTAACACCCTCTGTCAGACAATATGGCAAAGAAACACATGAGCTAAAAAAAATATTCTGTACATGATAATATACATACTGCTAGTCTACTAATGAAGAGAGGGTGAGAACCATATAATACCAGTTAATGCTAAATACACCAATACTGGAAACATAACAAACTAGTGCATACACAGAAACACAGTGTGTACACACATACGATAGTTAATGATTGACAGAGCAGCATTAGGCAAAACAATATAAAATGCAGTTTATCCTATGCTTACCAGCTCTTCTTCCCGGACTTGTATGTCCTTCTTTTGCTGATCTCTTGCACTCTCTCTTCTCTGACTCGCACTCAATCTGAACAGATGTGTCCCTCTCTCCCTCTCTCATCCCTCATGCTAACCCAACCCCCCCCCTCTCAATTTTCTGAGCTCTCACAATGGTTTCCTCCATACAGCCCCCACCACCCCTACATCAAAATCTGTGTGCGTGTGTTTGTGCGTGTGTTTGTACGTGTGGTGTGTATCAATGGAGATAAAGCCTCTTTCCATCCCGTAAGAAGATTGACAGTTTCCCTTGCTCTCTATCACTCACTCACACCATATGGCTGCCAGTGCTTTCCAACTGTACAGCTCCTAATCAATGGTGAGAAGTTCCTATGTAGCCTAGAGCAAATTCAATATGAAAACCACATTCTGAATGAATCCATGTTTTTAAAGTAAAACAATTAGGCTCAGAAACATGTTTGGCACTGCGTATACAAATGTATTGTATGTGTAACTAAAGCCTCTCCCTGTTGGATTAGTGAGAACGAGACAGCGTAGATTGTGTGTGAGTGTGTGTGTGTGTGTGTGTGTGTGTCCACATGTTTGACTGTGTGTAGTGGGGGGGGTAGTAACATTTTGATGAAATCCTCTTAACGACAGGATTAAAAAAATTAAAGACAAAAATTTGAACAGATCTCGCTCTCTATTTCACTCGTTGGCTCTCTGTCTCTCTATTTCTCTCTCACTCACTCCCTCTCTCTTGCCCTCTACAGGGGTATTATTGAAGCCAACTGACCTCCTTCTGGAAATAATACTGATTAAGACAGACAATTCCAAAGACAATCACCAAACAGTAAGAGAGAAATAATATATACCAGACGCTTTTATCCAAAGCGATTTACAGTCATGCATGTGTAGCAGTGTGATGTTGTTCCCCTAGATTATGCACCAAGTTGCACACATGGACCAATTCAAATAGGCCAGGTCAAGAGGGGATGTTAATAATTTGATAATAATAATAATAATTCAGTGTATTTTTTAAATTTAATTACAGCTGCTTAGATAATGTTTTCTTTGGTGTACAAACTTTTTTATATCAATATTGTACATACATGTGATTGTAAAAGTTTTGTATATTTTGATTTGGCCCATCGCGGGTTATTTGTATTTCCGTACCCCCTTATTGTTCTCTTTTGCCTGACCTTCGGCTAGCAAGGTGCTTGAGAGCTGTGACTGTGCAAAGGGTTAACATAATGTGTGTTGTCTCTTCGTGTGCAGGGCAAATAAAAATAATTCAACCAGCAGACCTTCTGTTGTGGCAGCGTCCTAATTAAAAGTACACAACACAGAACGAACCACACTACAAACTGGTGCCGCGACTTGCCGACTGGTCAGCTCAAGCCGACCACCGGAGCTGTGCATTGCTATAAGTGAATTTATACTGTAAATAGTGAAGGTGAATGTAGCATATTCACTAGATAATGGAATTTGTGTTTATTTGCTTGTTTTGAAGGAATTTGTTTATTGCATTTTTTGGGGGTATTTGTCTGCAGTAAATTACATTGTATTTTAGTGCTCTATTGAGCCATGGAAGACTCTCAAATCCATAAAACGAGTTATGCTGGGGATTATAGTGTGGGTAGAGGGAGGGGTGTTCTTGCATTTACACCATTTGTACAGTCAGCTCCTGGGAGTAGAGTGTTTGCTAGTCCTGAGTTTACAAGCACTGGGAGGGGTAGGCTGTTTACTCCACCTGACCAGGGTATCCCTCCTCTGTCTCTTGATGTACCATCATCCCCAGTCCTCAGTAAAAATGTGACACCTCCGAGTCAGTTCAGTGACCTTATTAAGCAGATTGGTTCAGAGATAGGAGAATCTATCAGAGCGACTTTACTGCAGCCTGGGACTTAGAGTCTTTCTCCAGCCCATTCCCCTGCCCATTCCCCTCAACAACCCCAGCAGTTTTCCCTGTCTGAGCAATGTGGGTAAACTTTTATTGATGCATCCAAGCTGAATCTGGTTGTGAAGTCAGATGTTAGTGCTCCACCTTTCTTTAGGGGTGATGGCTCAGGTAAGTACTCTGTCCTGGAGTGGGAGGAGCTGATGGGAGTCTACCTAGAGAAGAGGGGTTGCACTGGGTCTGAGAATGTTGGGGAGGTGATGTCTAGGCTCGTGGGGAGGGCACGGAATGTGACCAAAGTCTGGATGCGTAACAACCCTGTTGTCAGATGTTGAGGCAGTGTTCAGTGTTCTCAAGCAACACTTTGGGGATACTGTCTGCTCAGGTATGCCATTAGCTGATTTCTACTCAATCAAACCATATGCTAATGAGGGCCCACTAGATTTCTGGATTAGGCTTAACAAAGCTGCAGAGGCAGCTGAACAGTACCTTGTAAGTGAGGGTAGGACCTTGCCCAATCAGTGCTCAGAGTTGGCAGCCACGCAACTGTCCTGATAAAGAGTTGGCCCAAGTTTTCAAAGTGTTTGTTTTACACCACGGTGCTGGTACAGGATAAAGTTGAGCTGAAGGGGATGTTAGATAGTGGGTCCATGGCTACTACTCTGCGCGCAGATATTGTACCTCGGTTGAGGGAGGTGGGAGTGATAGAGGGGAACTTTCTAGCTCCTTCAGACATCATCCTGGTGGGTTGTGGTGGGACGCAAACTAGCCCAGTGGGCATGTGTTACTTAAAAATACAGCTTTATGGCTTCAGTTATGTAGTCCCAGTGCTTATTGTAGATGGGCAGGTTGATGAACTCATTGTGGGCACTAACGTGTTGAAGTCTCTGATTAGACAGTTCAAATCGAATGGCAGCTACTGGCGGGTGGTGGGTACGCCAGGTCCTTCTGGCCAGTGTGATGACCGCTATTGGCGGGTGGTGGATACGCCAGGTCCTTCTGGTCAGTGTGATGACAGCTACTGCTATTGGCGGGTGGCCAGTGGACCGCTACTGGCGGGTGGTGGGTACGCCAGGTCCTTCTGGTCAGTGTGATGACAGCTACTGGCGGGTGGTGGGTACGCCAGGTCCTTCTGGCCAGTGTGATGGCAGCTACTGGCGGGTGGTGGATACCCCAGGTCCTTCTGGTCAGTGTGATGACAGCTACTGGCGGGTGGTGGTGGATACGCCAGGTCCTTCTGGCCAGTGTGATGACAGCTACTGGCGGGTGGTGGATACGCCAGGTCCTTCTGGCCAGTGTGATGACAGCTACTGGCGGGTGGTGGGTACGCCAGGTCCTTCTGGCCAGTGTGATGACAGCTACTGGTGGGTGGTGGGTACGCCAGGTCCTTCTGGCCAGTGTGATGACAGCTACTGGCGGGTGGTGGGTACGCCAGGTCCTTCTGGCCAGTGTGATGACAGCCACTTCCTGCATCTCCTATCAAATCTGGAGAGATGGAGAAGAGACTCCATCCAAGATAAAGTGGGCACCATTAAGTTGAAGAGAGCAGTAAAGCTCCAACCCATGAGTGAGCATCTGGTGTGGGTCCGCCTACCCCCAAAGACAAAACTCTCTGTGGGCAGTACTGTTGTTGAGCCCAGCCCGTCTCGTTGTGTGAATCGACACATATTAGTAGGGAGAGTAGTTACACCTCTGTGGGGGGGTGGATGGCTCCCTGTGAAGATTGTGAATCCAACAACTTCGCCAGTTACCCTGAGATGAAATGCTAAAGTGGCAGATGTGTACCCTTGCATTGCATTGGAGGATTTTGATGATGTCAAACAGCAAGCAGCTTACCAGAACTTGGCAAAAGTACAATGTGACTACTCACATGGCAGTCTTACAGCTAAGAGTTCAGTTGGTGGCAGTGTAGTTAATGGCAACAGTACACTGAGCAATCTTGGACTTCAAGGCCTGTCTGTTGAGGAGTGTCCAGTTTCACAGTTCTGGAAAGACAAACTCTTCGGTTTGATTGAGAAGTATGACACAGTGTTCTCTAGACATAGCCTGGATTATGGAGAGGCAAAAGAGTTCTGCCAACGCATACGGCTGACTGATGACCGCCCATTTCGATTACCCTATCATAGGCGTTCTCCAGCTCATTACCAAAAACCGACTGACAAGAATTCCATATGATGTCCTGCTGGAGGAAGCCAGAGGTTTTCGAGTGGATGATGTCCAAGACATGTTCCGTCTCTCCTGTGAGCAGCCAGAGGCTGGCTGTAGAATGTCTATGGCTCCTGGGAGTGAGTTGAGTAGAGCTGGTAATGATGTCAGCGGGTTGGTTTCCTGTGAAGAGGTGTCTGCTGTCCTCCATGCCCATCGCCGATGGGATGATGGTGTCACAGTGAGGACCGTTTCACATGTGCAGCACCTTGAGAAGTTGATGTCCATGGGTCAGAGCCCTTTACCCGTCCTTACACACAAGGAATTGTATGATAACCAGTCACTGGATCCTATCATCAGCAGAGTTATGCTCTTTGTAGAGCGAGTCTTTGAAGCTAAAGAAACCGTTTATACTCTAAGACAGTGGAGAAAACTCACCACGTGGTTAGGGATTCTGTATCGTGCATTTATGGGTTCGCTGATTGTATCCATTCTGACAGGGGTGCTAACTTTGAGAGTTCACTTATTGCAGAATTGCTTCAGTTATCTGATGTTGAAAAGTCCCACATCACACCTTATCATCCCATGCGTAACAGTCAAGCAGAACGTCTCAATCGCACACTGGGTGGGATGATTAGAGCTCTGCTAGCTAGGTCCAAGGCTAAATGGCCTCAGATGTTGAACACATTGACATTCTCCTATAACTGCACTGTTCACGAGAATACTGGGTTTCCACCCTTCTTCTTGATGCTCAGACGCACCCATAGGTTGCCGGTAGATGTCATGTTTGAAAGTGTGCTGTTGGATGGGGACACAGTAGATGTGGATAAGTATGTCCAGTCTCTGGGTGAGGATCTGAGAGAGGCCATGACATTGGCCCAGCAGCATGCCAGTAAGCAACAAAAGAGACAAGCCGAGGTCTACAACAGACGGTCTAAGGGTCACTCGGTGCAGAAGGGAGACAGAGTTCTACTTGCAAACAAGGGGGAGAGGGGCAAGAAGAAACTGTCTGATCGCTGGTAGAGTGTGGTGTACATAGTGGTTAAGAAGAACAGCTCACTGAACACATATCGTATCCAACACCCTACCACTGGACGCATCAAAACTGTGCATAGGAACCTGATTATGCCAGTCAACTTTCTGCCTTTGCCTTCGTGGGAGGAACCTGAGGGTCACGGATCTCTATCGAGTGGTGACGTGATCTCTGAGATGTCTGCAGAGTCCAGCCAAATGGATGGGAGTGACGCCAGGACTGTCCACTGGGTAGCAGGCCTTCCTGAGTCTTCTGGGAGGATACTCCAAGAGGATGGTGATGTCCCAGCTGATGGAAGTGAGGTGGAACAACCGTATGAAGTCCCCTTAAGTGAGGTGTGCTCAGCAGAAGTGGACCAGAGAGATATCCCCGAAGCCTACAAGAGTTCTGATTGCGAAACTCCATTCAGTGTGGATGATGCTGTGACAGATGATGTTACCTTGGTTGAAGATGCTTTGTCAGTGTGGTCTGTGACAATCTACCAGGATTCTGATCAGTCGTCTGACACTACTAGTGTTGAGTCGGTAACTGAAAGTGTGCTGGCTCCAGATATGCGGATCTGTAGTACTCCCCATCCTGAGGTCAGACCTCTGAGTAGGGTTAGTGCTGTCTGTGACATTTCTGCTAGGTTTTTGGGTGAGGGTGTTCAGACTAGACTAGGTAGATTTATTAAGCCAGTGGATAGGCTTATCCAAACTATGTCTACACAGGAAATGAAACAGTTCCTGGTTTCTCGGTGACGGTCGGATATTGCCTACATTTTCTTGTTTATATATATATATGTAGTAATCTAAGTGTGTCTTAGAATGATTTGTGGATTTGTCTAATATACTTGACAATTCGTGTAACTTTGTGTAGTCCATCGGCATTAAAATGTATATAGCATTTTTCGTATACGGTTGAATAAGGGGATTAGCTACCCCTTATTTTTCCTAATCCTTCACGGGATAGTTTTCCAGCTGATCGACCATTTGTGGGTCTAGAATTAAGGGACTACACTGGGTTACTCTGTCGTCCTGTGGGTGTGAAATGTCTTTTTCTTTCCTTGCTTCGTTTCCTTCGAGGTAATGTGTTTTGTGCCTATAATCTAGTGTAAAACAGTGGGGATGAATGTAGCAGTGTGATGTTGTTCCCATAGATTATGCACCAAGTTGCACACAAGGACCAATTCAAATAGGCCAGGTCAAGAGGGGATGTTAATAATTTGATAATAATAATTCAGTGTATTTTTTCAATTTAATTACAGCTGCATAGCTAATGTTTTTCTTTGGTGTACAAACACTTTTTCATATCAATATTGTGCATACATGCGATTGTAAAAGTTTTGTATATTTTGGTTTGGCCCATTGCGGGTTATCTGTATTTCCGTACCCCCTTATTGTTCTCTTTTGCCTGACCTTCGGCTAGCAAGGTGCCTGAGAGCTAGGACTGCGCCAAGGGTTAACATAATGTGTGTTGTCTTTTCGTGTGCAGGGCAAATAAAAAGAATTCCACTAGCAGACATCCCGTTGTGGCAGTGTCCTAATTAAAAGTACACAACGCAGAACGAACCACGCTACACGTGCATACATATGGGTGTCCCAGGAATCAAACCCACTACCATGGCATTACAAGCACCATGCCCTACCAACTGAGCTACAAAGTGATACAGAGACAAAAGTAAGCAGATCTGAGTGACAATGCAGGAGAGGAGGGCTAGAGAACAGAGTACTTTTCTAGATGCACCAGTAGAGATGCACCGTCTCTCTTTCTCCTTCATTCTCTCTGTCTCAGGGGAAAATGTATGATTGAAAAGACATGCATAGATAGGACTCCCTTTTTTATCTACAAGGAAACTTGGTCCCCCTGATCTTTCACCATAACCTGTCAAAGCAGAGACAAAAATGGATAAAACGCAGCAAAATTATCACCACCACTCTTCGTTTAAATCCCTCATTCTGAAACTCAGCCACTCAACACAACAGCACCAACGTCACCCCATTAGTCTGTGGTTTAACTCCACTGACAATATTCAAATTCCTTAAATCTATAGAGTTGGCTGTCAAACTAAAAAAAATATAGTAAAATAGTTAACCCTGCTGTCTTGACAACGGGGCCGACCATAAGTGTATGTGGTGGTTGGGCGGGGTCAAAGGTGATGTGTGGAGGGGGAGATGGTTAATTCATGGAGGCTGTATTTTTGGACCCCTGAAACAGGCAAGGGGGTATAAGGTTGAATGTGTGAATGGGGTAGTGTGTCTGGGAATCTGTGAATGCCCAAATTGTGGGGCTGAACTTATGGTTCCTCAGGCAACTGAGATAATTTTTGGGCACTCAGTATTGCATGTAGTCTTTGTTTTTCACTCAACATGTAGCATACCTCACAACTGACATCTCTCAGATGTGCTGTTTTTTTACACTATTGAACATGGAGGATATCAAATCAAATTGTATTTGTCACATACACATGGTTAGAAGATGTTAATGCGAGTGTAGCGAAATGCTTGTGGTTCTAGTTCCAACCATGCAGTAATATTTAACAGTAATCTAACCTAACAATTTCACAACAACTACCTTATACACACAAGTGTAAAGGAATGAATAAGAATATGCACATGAAAATATATGAATGAGCAATGGCCGAACGGCATAGGCAAGATGGAGTAGATGGTATAGTAATGTAGGGTACATTATATACATATTGAGATGGCTAGTAATTTATTACATATGTAAACATTATATAACGTGGCATGGCTGTTTAACAGTCTGGGCCTAGATGAAGCTACATTTATTTTGACATCAATACTGACTCTGGATGATAGAGATGGCTGGTGGTTGCTGTCCTTGATGATCTTGTTGGCCTTCCTGTGACATTGGGTGGTGTAGGTGTCCTGGAGGGCAGGTAGTTTGCCCCCGGTGATGTGTTGTGCAGACCTCACTACCCTCTGGAGAGCCTTACGGTTGTGGGCGAAGCAGTTGCTGTACCAGTCGGTGATACAGCCCGACAGGATGCTCTCGATTGTGCATCTGTAAAAGTTTGTGAGTGTTTTTGGTGACAAGCCAAATTTCTTCAGCCTCCTGTTGCGCCTTCTTCACCACGCTGTCTGTGTGGGTGTACCATTTCAGTTTGTCAGTGAAGTGTATGCCGAGGAACTAAAAACTTTCCACCTTCTCCACTACTGTCCCGTCAATGTGGATAGGGTGCTGCTCCCTCTGCTGTTTCCTGAAGTCCACGATCATCTCCTTTGTTTTGTTGACATTGAGTGTGAGGTTATTTTCCTGACACCACACTCCGAGGGCCCTCACCTCCTCCCTGTAGGCCGTCTCGTCGTTGTTGGTAATCAAGCTTACCACTGTAGTGTCGTCTGCAAACTTTATGATTGAGTTGGAGGCGTGCATGGCAACGCAGTCATGGGTGAACAGTGAGTACAGGAGAGGGCTGAGAGCGCAACCCTGTGGGGCACCAGTGTTGAGGATCAGTGGGGTGGAGATGTTGTTACCTACCCTCACCACCTGGGGGAGGCCTGTCAGGAAGTCCAGGACCCAGTTGCACAGGGCGGGGTCGAGACCCAGGGTCTCGAGCTTAATGACGAGTTTGGAGGGTGCTATGGTGTTAAATTCTGAGCTGTAGTCGATGAACAGCATTCTTACATAGGTATTCCTCTTGTCCAGATGGGTTAGGGCAGTGTGATTGCGATTGCGTCGTCTGTGGACCTATTGGGGCAGTAAGCAAATTGGAGTGGGTCTAGGGTGTCAGGTAGGGTGAAAGTGATATGGTCCTTGACTAGTCTCTCAAAGTACTTCATGATGACGGAAGTGAGTGCTACGGGGCGATAGTCATTTAGCGCAGTTACCTTAGCTTTTTTGGGAACACGAACAATGGTGGCCCTCTTGAAGCATGTGGAAACAACAGACTGGGATAGGGATTGATTGAGTACGTCCGTAAACATACCAGCCAGCTGGTCTGCGCATACTCAGAGGACATGGCTGGGGATGCCGTCTAGGCCAGCAGCCTTGCGAGGGTTAACACGTTTAAATGTTTTACTCACGTTGGCTACAGTGAAGGAAAGCCCACAGGTTTTGGTAGCGGGCCGTATCAGTGGCACTGTATTGTCCTCAATACGAGCAAAGTTTGTCTGGGAAGTTTTTTTTTTTTTAAAGTTAAGGAAAAGATAGATGAGTAGAAAATAGAAAATAAAAGTAACAAATAATTAAACAGCAGCAGAAAAATAACAAGCAAAGCTATACACAGGCGGTACCGGTACAAAGTCAACGTGCTAGTCGAGGTAATTGAGGTAATATGTACATGTAGGTAGAGTTAAAGTGACTATGTATAGATTATAAAAGAGAGTAGCAGCAGCATAAAAGAGGGGTCTGGGTAGCCCTTTGATTAGTTGTTTAGGAGTCTTATGGCTTGGGAGTAGAAGCTGTTATGAAGCCTTTTGGACCTCGACTTAGCGCTCCGGTACCGCTTGCCATGTGGTAGCAGAGAGAACAGTCTATGACTAGGGTGGCTGGAGTCTTTGACAATTTTAAGGGTCTTCCTCTGACACCGCCTGATATAGAGGTCCTGGATGGCAGAGAGCTTGACCCCAGTGATGTACTGGGCCATACGCACTACCCTCTGTAGTGCCTTGCGGTCGTAGGATGAGCAGTTGCCATAGTATGATGTACCAGTGCAGCTGTAGAACCTTTTGAGGATCTGAGGACCCATGCTAAATCTTTTCAGTCTCCTGAGGGGGAATAGGCTTTGTCGTGCCCTCTTCACAACTGTCATAGTGTGATTGGACCATTATATTTTGTTGGTGATGTAGACACCAAGGAACATGAAGCTCTCAACCTGTTCCACTACAGCCCCGTCGATGAGAATGGGGTGTGCTTGGTCCTCCTTTTCCTATAGTCCACAATCATCTCCTTTGTCTTGACCACGTTGAGGGAGAGGTTGTTGTCCTGGCACCACATGACCAGGTCTCTGACCTCCTCCCTATAGGCTGTCTCATCGTTGTCGGTGATCAGGCCTACCACTGTTGTGTCATCGGCAAACTTGATGATGGTGTTGGAGTCGTGCCTAGCCATGCAGTCATTAGTGAAAAGGGAGTACAGGGGGGGACTGAGCACGCACCCCTGAAGGGCCCCCGTGTTGAGGATCAGCATGGCGGATGTGTTGTTCCTTACCCTTACCACCTGGGGGTGGCCTGTCAGGAAGTCCAGGGTCCACTTGCAGAGGGAGGTGTTTAGTCTCAGGGTCCTTAGCTTAGTGATTAGCTTTGAGGGCACTATGGTGTTGAACCCTGAGCTGTAGTCAATGAATATCATTCTCACATAGGTGTTCCTTTTGTCCAGGTGGGAAAGGGCAGTGTTGAGTGCAATAGAGATGGCATCATCTGTGGATCTGTTGGGGCTGTATGCATATTGGAGTGAGTCTAGGGTTTCTGGGATAATGGTGTTGATGTGAGCCATGACCAGCCTTTCAAAGCACTTCATGGCTACAGACGTGAGTGCTACGGGTTGGTAGTCATTTAGGCAGGTTACCTTAGTGTTCTTGGGCACAGGGACTATGGTGGTCTGCTTGAAACATGTTGATATTACAGATTGAAAATGTCAGTGAAGACACTTGCCAGTTGGTCAGGGCATGCTCGGAGTACACGTCCTGGTAATCCGTCTGGCCCTGCGGCCTTGTGAATGTTGGCCTGTTTAAAGGTCTTACTCACATCGACTACGGAGAGCGTGGTCACACAGTCATCCGGGACAGTTGGTCCTCTCATGCATGTTTCAGTGTTACTTGCCTCGAAGAAAGCATAAAAGTAATTTAGCTAATCTGGTAGGTTTGTGTCACTGGGCAGCTCATGGCTGTAATAGTTTGCAAGCCCTGCCGCATCCGACGAGCGTCGGAGCCGGTGTAGTACGATTCAATCTTAGTCCTGTATTGACGCTTTGCCTGTTTGATGGTTCGTCGAGGGGAAAAAGCGGGATTTCTTATAAGCTTCCGGGTTAGAGTCCCACTCCTTAAAAGCGGCAGCTCTACTCTTTAACTCAGTGCGGATGTTGCCTGTAATCCATGGCTTCTGGTTGGGGTATGTAAGGTACGGTCACTGCGGGGAAGACGTTATTGATGCACTTATTGATGAAGCCAGATACTGATGTGGTGTCCTCCACAATACCATCTGAAGAATCCATGAACATATTCCAGTCTGTGCCAGCAAAACAGTCCTGTAGCTTAGCATTTGCTTAATCTGACCACTTTCTTATCGACCGAGTCACTGGTGCTTTCTGCTTTAGTTTTGGCTTGTAAGCTGGAATCAGGAGGATAGAATTAGGGTCATATTTGCCAAATGGAGAGCGAGGGAGAGCTTTGTATGTGTGTCTGTGTGTGGAGTAAAGATGGTCTAGAGTTTTTTCCCCTCTGGCTGCACATTTAACATGTTGATAGAAATTTGGTGAAACTGATTTGAGTTTCCCTGCATTAAAGTCCCCGGCCACTAGGAGCGCCACCTCTGGATGAGCATTTTCCTGTTTGCTAATGGACGTATACAGCTCATTGAGTGCCGTCTTAGTGCCAGCATTGGTGTGCGGTGGTATATAGACAGCTGTGAAAAATATACATGTAAACTCTCTTGGTAAATAGTGTGGTCGACAGCTTATCATGAGATACCTCAGGCGAGCAAAACCTCGAAACATCCTTAGATTTCGTGCACCAGCTGTTGTTTACAAATATACAAAGGCCCTCCGCCCCTTGTCTTACCAGAGATCACTGTTCTATCCTGCCGAAAAAGCTTAAAACCCGCCAACTGTATGTTAATCATGTCGTCGTTCAGCCACGACTCAGTGAAACATAAGATATTACAGTTTTTAACATCCCCCTTGGTAGGATACACGTGCTCGTAGTTCGTCTGTTTTATTATTGATTGATTGTATGTTGGCTAATTGGACCGATGGTAAAGGTAGATTACCCTCTCGGCGACGGATACCCGGACCGTTGTCCACAATATCTCCGTATTTTCCTCCTGCGAATGACGGGGATGAGGGCCTTGTCGGGTGTCTGGAGTAAATCCTTCCCATCCGACTCGTTGAAGAAGAATTCCTCCAGTACGGGGGGTGAGTAATCGCTGCCCTGATATCAAGAAGCTATTTTCGGTGACAGAAACATAATGTACAAAATAAGTTACAAATAACGTGACAAAACATTTTTTAAATAATAATAATCTTAATTTAAAAAATAAAAGATCTCACTGCGCTAATTGTAACATCCTGTCACATACCTGTAGTTATAGAAGGAAAGGTGTTCAGTGCGCTATACCAGTCTGCTCAAATGATAAGAACAGGTTTGGGAAGGTTGTTGAAATCACCAGATCATCAACTGACACAATCTGATTGATGTCATTTTTCACTGTAAAGGCTCTTTAATTCAATTAAATTGAAACTAGTATGGTATACTGGCAAACATCTTAGTGCTGAAACAGACTGATATCATGTCTAGGACAACTGGAGTTAGACTTACAGTAACTGGTGTCAAGTGAGGCCAACTCCATATTTAACTTGAAGGACAGTACAGATTCATACTGTGACTATGTAGGTCCTGCTGTTAGCTGGGTATTGCAGGTCACAATAAGACTACTGTGCCTCCAACATTCCCCTGTTAACTAGATGTCTAAAGGGAGCATAAACATTGGGTGTTGCACAGACACCAATGCTACAGTTGAGAAGTGTGTGTGCGTGTGGCTAAAATAGGGTATTATATTACTGACAATCTACACATTACAAGCATAACCTAACCTGTAGCAGACATTTTCATGCCTTCAGAGAGACATTCTAAACAATAAAATATATCAAGTTTCACACCAAAACACTGATGTTTGTTTACAAAACATTCTCAGTGAGCACATGCAGAAAGCTGAGACTATAGACAACTCAACATCAGACTGTCTGTTGACATCAGACTGTCTGTTGACATTTGTTCATAAGAATAAGTGCAGCACAAATCCTTGACTATCACATAATAAAATGGTCGTGAAAATGTTATAAATCCAATCCAAATAAAGTTGATTGGTCATATGCACAGGATATAGTGTAAACGGTGCAATTAAATACAACAGCGTAATGTAAAAAAAACAACAGTAAGCAAACTACAAGTGAATACAAATACTATATAAATACAAGTAGTAAAAAGTAACAGAATGTGATGAGAGAAGAATAGGGCTCCAGAATATACTATGAATATATACTATACTATATGCTAAGTTAGGCTATTAGGCTCAACCAATGCCATGTGTATCTGAGTTCTTGAATTAACTTGGGTTACTGAGAACGTAGATAACAAATAATAGCCTACTGGAAGGAAAATAAAACATCTTTAAAATTTCCATCAAATTAAATCTAATATGTCATTTATTTCTGTTGATGAGAAACACTTTGTTGATTGGTGAATTTCTTCATTTATCCGGGAATATGTATAGTCAACTTCATCCGCTTCATACAATTGTAACACCAGAAAACATCTTTATCAAAAGGTGTGGAGATGCCGGGGATTGAACCCGGGGCCTCATACATGCAAAGCATGCGCTCTACCACTGAGCTACATCCCCTACATAGTCAGTAAGTGAAAAGCACACTAGTTATACTGTATATTAAGCACAAAATCAAGTTATAGTCAGTGTCGGAAGTGTGAAACTCTTTTTTATTGCAAGTGCCTTCGTTTCATTCCATGTCTTTCTGCTAAAACATGATTTTTATAGTGTATCTGGTATGTACTACTTACTAGCGCAAAATTGCTACATTGTTTCGTCACGCTCTGACAAACGCAGTCTTGAATAAACTGCGACTGTGTGGTCCGTGTAGGTATATCATCGGATCCCAGCTTCCGTTCTTCGAGGAAGAGTTAGCAGCAGTAGCACATAGATATTCCTTCTAGTTTCTTTGACATTAGACACAACACAATGGCCGATAAAGCGCAGATACAAGATGCAATTAAAACACAAGGAGAAGTCGTGCGGAAGCTAAAGACAGAGAAAGCAAGCAAAGAGCAGGTCAGTATTCACGACGTTCAGTTTTATTGACATTTGGTGGAAACTTAGACTCTCGTGCCATACGCGATAAACTAGCGGTAGCAGTGCCAAGACACCGGCCTCGACGGTTCTCTATCAGATGAATGAATCGCAAAATCGCTAGCTAGCGTTAGTTCAATTAGAAGTGGCATTCATGTCATGGTCATTGCTAAGTAAATAATGAATTATATTCTGATGCACGTGGCTAAGGTAGCTAATAATAGTGACCCAAATTATTCAGCAAAAAATAGCTGTCAGGCATCACGGCTGATGATGCAATCTCCCTGCAATTTGGCATAATTAGCAAGATAGCTGTCATAACATGCGCAATTGTTAGTGGGCTGGTCAATCGTACATTTGTTTTCCAGCCTGTGTGAATACATAGTTCCTTTCAATGGCAGAATGTTGAGCTTCTTGCTCTGAGTCTGTCTCCACCTTTAGTCTCTCTATCCTCAACTGTATTGTTCTCTCTACCTCTCCCTACCTGTTTCTCTCTGCCTCTCTTTCTCTGTGTTTCTATCTTTTTAATTTGATTTGAATGCCAAGGAGCTGGAGCTCAGACCTTCCTACATCACCGGATCAGGTCGTGTTCAGTAGGACACACAGTTTAATTATTTTGTTTTTATATCCAGATTTGTTCCTTGTGAACACAGCTCAGTGCTTGTCTGGTCCAGAGATAGGCCTAGTTCTGATTCCAGGGGTAAGTTAAGTCCTGCGCCCACCCATGTCTCTGGGCTGTGATAGGCCAGTTAGTTGGTTTAATTCTGGGCTGTGATTAGGCTTGATGGTTTGATTGACCCCTGCCTCTCGTGTTTTGTCCTCCATGTTGTGATGATGCGTTATGCCTGCCCTCCTCCCTAGTGATAGGGTTGCTCACCATTTTTCTCCTGTTCTTCCTGCTCGATGCCAACCACCCTGCTGGGGCCAAATCTACGTCCATCATCATCTACCTCCTCCACATGTCACTACTTGGGATCCAAACACTTCCACTGGATATTCCTGGATAACCCTGCTTTTGAATTGGATAACCCCTCACCTGTCTTGGTGGATGTTTTTTCTATTGGACTGTACTGCTGATGTGATGCCGCACTCCTGAACGGCCATTTGTGGTTGTTTTTTGGTTGCTTTTCCTGCTGCAATAAATACCCTGGGTATGGCATCCCTGTGTCTGTGTACGGGGTTGGCGGGCCATCGGTCTTGATTGTGTGACCGCTCTCTACGCACCCTTTCTGGGATGACTGTGTCTCAGGTAAGACCCATATTCTGGAGGGTGGAATGGGGGAGGATCGGTTCAAGGTCCTGGTGAACACTGATTTTTAACCTTGTTTCTTTCTTAGATTGATGAGGAAGTGGCCAAATTGTTAAAGCTGAAGGCTCAAATTGGAGGAGATGAAGGCAAACACCAATTCACGCTCAAGACTGCTAAGGTATAGACTGCCACCATGGAGAGTGCATCTCACAGGCAGTGGATGATCATTAAGAGAACTTGTTGTGTAATATGTTTACTACTTGTCTTTTTTGAAAGTCCAAATCACTAGGTGTTGTATTGCTTATGCACTATTTTTCTCTCTCTTGCCCTCCCATCTCTTAATCTCCCTCCTTCTCTCTCTCAGGGCACCAGGGACTATAACCCTAAGCAGATGGCCATCAGAGAGAGAGTCTTCAACACCATCATTCGCTGTTTCAAACGCCACGGAGCCGAGACCATCGACACGCCCGTCTTTGAGCTGAAGGTGTGTGTGCGTGGCAAATACACACACACAAAACACACCGTTGACGAAGAATAGAAAGAGATGAACTAGCCCCTCGATTTGTAATACATGATGTACTCAGGTTGACCATTTTCTCCCATCTCTGATTTTGTAGGAAACGTTGACGGGAAAGTATGGGGAGGACTCTAAGCTCATCTATGACCTGAAGGACCAAGGAGGAGAGCTGTTGTCCCTTAGATATGATCTCACTGTATCCTTGTATTAGTCCTGATGCATACATTGTTAAGTGGGATAGCTTGCAGGTTGGTAAGTTCATTCCCAAAATTCCCCTAAAGCAAACCAGCTGTATATCCCCTTGTGGGTTTTATCCACGTTGTGAGCCAATCAGGTGTCTACAAGTCCTTGACCCTGCCCCCTCTCAGGTGCCCTTCGCCCGTTACCTGGCCATGAACAAGATCACCAACATCAAGCGCTACCACATCGCCAAGGTCTATCGCCGTGACAACCCTGCCATGACCCGCGGCCGCTACAGGGAGTTCTATCAGTGTGTAAGCATCCAAGCGATCGGGTTATTGGGTGAAACGTAAACCCTGGTGTTAGACTTTCAACATCAACTTTAACATTGGAATAGTTCTTGGTTTCTACTACATCCAGGTGTTTGTGGATACACATGACCCATTTTCTAGCTCTCTATGTGCGTCTCTCCCCCTCACAGGATTTTGACATTGCAGGCCAGTACGACCCCATGATCCCAGATGCTGAGTGCCTGAAGATTGTCCACGAGATCCTGAGTGAGCTGGAGCTGGGAGACTTCCGCATCAAGGTAGGTCAGAGACGCATCCACACATACAGCACCCCCGGTCAAACATCTTGAGATACAATCTGAAGCAATGAATTTGTGGACGTACTCCTCCTAACTCTCATCCCCACCATAATATCCTCTCTGTGCAGGTGAACGACAGACGTATTCTAGATGGGATGTTTGCAGTGTGTGGTGTTCCAGATGACAAGTTCCGTACTATCTGCTCCACAGTGGACAAACTGGACAAGGTAAATCCACTGCACTCAACCCAACTCTTATGTGGTTAAGGAAATGGAATGCAGAACAATAAACCTGAGCAATATCTTAATATGCAAAACAAGTTGATAGGGATAAAATGTTTCTTTATTCTCTCTCTCTATAGATGTCGTGGGAGGATGTAAAGAGTGAGATGGTGAATGAGAAGGGTCTCTCTGAGGAGGCAGCTGATCAGATCGGACAATATGTCAGTATGCAGGGTGAGGACAGATCACACACGCAGACTGACCTTTGACCTTTCCCCTGTCTGAACTTGTCTGGTTGGTGTGTGTGTTCCAGGGGGAATGGACCTAGCTGAGCGCCTACTGCAGGACGCTAAGATGTCGCAGAGCAAGCAGGCGTGTGCCGGCCTCACAGACATGAAGCAGCTCTTCAGCTACCTACAGCTCTTCCAGGTCACAGACAAGGTGAGAGGTTGTCTGGTGACCAAGGTGATATGACTGAGGTAATCTGTACATCAACAGATTACTCTGTAGAGGCATTTAGTTTAACAGAAATAGTTTTGGGGGTCAGCGGTTATACAGATATGATCAGATGAAATTAGCCGGATAGGTTGCAGTCCTTTTGCCATATCATTAATCTTGTGTTCCTTCCTCTCTCCTCCCCCAGGTGGTGTTTGATCTAAGTCTGGCCCGTGGGTTGGACTACTATACAGGAGTGATCTATGAGGCCATTCTGACTCAGAACTGCCCGGTCAATGTGTCTGCGACCCAGAATGGGGTGGACGAGAAGGCAGAGGAGGGGGTGAGCGTGGGCAGCGTGGCGGGTGGCGGGCGCTACGACGGCCTGGTGGGCATGTTTGACCCCAAGGGCAGGAAGGTGCCGTGTGTGGGGGTCAGCATCGGCATCGAAAGGGTCTTCTCCATCATGGAGCAGAAGGCTGAGGTAAGGAAGGGGCATTATCAAACTGTCTATCAGCTGCCAGCTCTACACACAGGCTTGTTTATTCATAAGTGCATGAGAGAGCCTGTGTGTCTGACTGGTGTGTTGGGATCTGGCCCCCCAGGCATCGGCCCGGAAGGTGCGCACCACAGAGACCCAGGTCATGGTGGCCTCGGCACAGAAGAACCTCCTAAACGAGAGACTCAGACTGACCGCTGAACTGTGGAACGCTGGGATCAAGGTGTGTGTTCAATCTAAGTTTGATTACAGCGAGTGATGTGTATATAGAGTTAATTTCCACTTCTGAAAAGGCTTTGTGTGACTATTCATAAGAGGAACCTTTAATAGCACTGATATGACCGTGTTGTCAGACAGAGGTGATGTATAAGAAGAACCCCAAGCTGCTGAGCCAGCTGCAGCACTGTGAGGACTCTGGGATCCCCCTGGTGGCGATCCTGGGGGAGCAGGAGCTCAAGGACGGGGTGGTGAAACTCCGAACAGTCCACAGCCGGGAGGAGGTGAGTCACACACACAACTCCCTCTTTACCTCTGTCTGGTCTCCTTCACCATTAGTTACCATACCTGGTACGCTAGGTGGTTGCTAGTCCCCAGGACATTCAGTATTAGGCAAGACTGCCTTCTCTTCTTGTGCACCAGATGCATGGAGTAGTCTACAATCCATACTTCATATGTTAGTGCCACTGAATGAATTGAAAATATTGATGGGAGTGTAAATGCATTGATTGTTGCTGCCTTGGCCACCAATGTGCTTTTCCTGGTTGGATAAAACACCACCCCTCAAACATGTTTCTCTCTGGTCTGGTTCTCAGGTTGACGTATCGAGAGCAGAACTAGCAGAGGAAATCAAGAAAAGGACCTCAGATGTCTAAGTCATGGTCCAAAAAGTTCACCACAGGCAAACAGGGCTCACTGCTGCCTTCAACTGTGGAATTTGTTCCACTCGTCCAGGCTGCTCTCATTATATTAAGGCAGTGGTTTCATGCCAACTACCCAGACACCTGCGTAGCCTCAAGGACAATGAACATAAGACATACTGTTGCAAGTCACTGCATTACAGCTTCAGTCTGAGCACCAAGGTAAAATATGCCTGTTCTTTTAACCCACAAATAAACAGATTCATCTGGTATTTGCTTGATTAGTTCAGTTCAATACATGAGCATATTTTTTATACCACACAACTGCTAGACATTTGACAAATCTCATTTTATTATGAGAAACAATTAAATGGTGCAGAAACATGCAAAAGTGGTTCAAAATAAAAGTAAAATCATGCATCTACTTACTAAGTATAAAAGAGTGCAAAACATTAAGTATTTTCATAATTAAAACAAAGTATGGAATCTGTGCTTCAACACTATCAGGCCCTGTACAGAGCGCTGAGGACCTGCTGGGCTGTAGCTCTGCGAGCCTCTTCCTGTATGGCTCCAGGGGTGGGGCCGGGCAGAGTCTGCACCATCCCGGTGAAGGGTGTGGCCAGCCCCGGCACATACACCCGGTAGCTGAAGCACAGGAAACCGTCAGGCCCCATGTGGCGGTACTGCAGGTCATAGAGGGGCTTCCCCTGCCCGTACACCTCACACACACCCTGGAGCAGGGCTGCTGCATCCACAGGAGGCACCATGGTCACCTCCCTGGGGGATTCAGGAGCAGCGTGCACCATGGGAGGGGGTGCCCTCACAGCCCGGGAGAAGGCAGGGAGCTGACGCTGGGCGAGGCGCAGGGGAGGCCGGGGGCTGTCGAGAAGGGAGCAGCGGGGAGGTTTGGGAGAAGGAGGAGGCGTTTTGGAGGGTCTGGGAGGCTCTTCGTGCTTGGGCCTAGAAGAGGACTGCCACTTCAAAGTGATGGCCAGCCCAAAGCGTTTCTTAAAGGCTGCAGAGAGAGGAGAAAGGCAAACGGAACACATTAAAAGGTCAGATGGGAGCATTTCAAATGTAAGAACTGCTAACAGAAAGCTGTGTGTGCGCTGATCAGTACACTGAATCTCCATGAGAACCCTGGCCTACCTTCAATCAGCACCTTCTTGGCCATGGAAGCTGCATGGTGGGAGGCATAGACCACCACTGCAGACATCCCCTGTTCCCGAGGCCCTGCTCTCAGGGACACGCCCTCTACCCCCTCAGAGAAGTCCAGCAGCACCTGCAGGTGGGACACAAGAATTACACACAGACCAAACATCTAAACTGTAAAGTTCTGTTTCTACATGCATCATTCCCACCCCACAAGTCCCTCCACCTGAACCACCCACCCCTCCCTCCTGACCTGCAGCAGTTGCTCCCTCCTTGTGCTGGTGGGCAGCTCCCCAAGACAGAGCTGTCGTTTCTCTGTGCTGCGCCGTACACTGAGGCGTGCCCCTGACTCCAGGGCACGGCCATGCAACGAGCGGATGGCGGCAGCGGCCGAGGCAGGGCTGTCGTACTTGGCGTAGGCAAAGCCACGGTTCTGTCCGCTGAAGTTCATCATGAGGCGGAACTCCCAGAGAGGGCCCACCGCACGGAACAGCGGAATCAGCTGGTCCTCAAAGACATCCCGTGGGATCTGGCTGATGAACACCTCACAGCCCGGCCCAGGGGGGGCGCCAAGCCAGTCTAACCACCAGAGGGAGCAGTGGAGTCAGGAGTGGCTTTAACTTGCAAGTTATTCTCCCCCTAGCCTTTCTCCTAACTTTTTGATGTTTACAGATCTGAAGGGTATGGATAGGTATAAGCAGTGTAATGGAGGAACTTTTTCCACTTTACAGGTAAGCAAACATCGGAGGTGCCCAGGGACGTATTTCATTACGCGGATTCTGTTGCAAAACGTTTCTTAAGCGGAGGCAAATGGAACAGTGAGGGACCTACCGGAATGTTCAATAGAAACGGTTTGCTTTAGTTTGCTTCTGAAATAGTTACGTAATGAATACACCCCTGGTGAATTTGCCTTAATTCCAATTGGCTTGCCAGTCTTTTCACTGTAGATGAGTAAGTTCTCCATGTGTGAGCTGATCACTTCACCAACAGGTGTGTGCTGTTAGAGTGATTAGGTAAAATGGCTACTGCCATGCAGGAGATGGAGTAGGCATATAGATTTTGCCAAAATTATCCACAACTCTACAGTTCTTCATACATTGAATATACTTCCAGTGGTGGAAAAAGTATCCAATTGTCATACTTGATTAAAAGTAAAGATACTTGTGTGGTTCATTTTCTATTAAGGTAACCCTGAGAAAGTCTAAAAGTATTTGGTTTTAAATATACTTAAGTATCAAAAGTAAATGTAATTGCTAAAATATACTTAAGAATCAAAAGTATGTGTAAATGTTAAAATTCCTTATATTAAGCAAACCAGAGGCACAATTTATATTTTTTGGGATAGTTAGGGGCACACTCAAATATTATTTGCATACAGAGCATTTGTGTTTAGTGAGTCCACCAGATCAGAAAGATTACCAGGGATGTTCAATTAAGTGCATGAATTGGACCATGTTCATTTCCTGCAAAGCATTAAATGTAAGTACTTTTGGGTGTTAGTGTACTTTTTACTCCATACATTTTCCCTATTTTCTTTCAGAATGTATTTAAGTAAAAGTTGTCAAATATATATAGTAAAGTACAGATACATCCAAAGACAACTTAATACTTTACACCACTGGATACCTCAAACTGTCTGATGCCTACCACTGAAAACATGAGCATTTACAGCACCATAGGCCATTTGGTTCCAATCATACATACCATCTGGTGGACCTCCATATTTTCTCTGGCCATTGACTTGGGTCAGTTTTACGTCAGTCTCCTGCAGCCACATCTCCAGCGCCTTCATTCGCTCCGGGTTCAACACCTGCTAGAACAAAGATTGACACGTTTATCTTTTCAATCTACTTTATGAAGACACGTCGTGAGAGTATTATTAATCTGTCAATATATAGTCCAATTTTGAAAATGTGCTTTTTTGTTGTCCAACGGAGTGGGCAGTTGATCAGAGGCCTCTACTTGACATGTGAGTTTTGTAGATCAATACTAAACAATTAACCGCTTTTGCAAACAAACCTACAGAATCAGTTAACATTTTGCGACCTTTATAATACCCGAGAACGGCTCTCTTGTTTACAACTAGAAACACTTCGGGTGATACTAACAGAAGTAGGCTACGGGTGTTGAATTGTATGAGCAAATGTTTTGTGAAACAAGCAACATTTCGAGAACTTCACTTGCAAAAGGCATTAATTGCACACCATTGTCCAGTGTGTGAATCATAATACATGAAGGCCAGCAACTAGTGAACTGCTTTAGATACACGTCCATGGCAAGTTATCGGTGTCATGTTAATAAACAACGCTTTAAAACAAAAACGGTGTTATGCTATTTTAGTTTACCTGACTTGAACGCTCCTCCATTATCCTAGGTCTCGAAAAAATAGCAACAATTACCGAATCTGCTTTCTAGTCATTAGTGGTACCACGGTGAAATCCCGTGACCTTAGGTAAAAATCGATTGGATCACGGAGGAGGTTGGGGGCGTGTGCAAAGGTTGTTAAATTAGTCACGTTTGAAGACGATGGTGATGGAACGGCCACTTGAAGCAGTGCATGTTGAAAGTAATTTAGAGAAGAAGCCTCAAAGTATTTGAACTGCACTGGGATTCGACAGGTAGTTCTAGGTGCATTTTCAACAGGTGCATCCTTCGCTGATCCTGAGCTGAATGAAACATTTAAACGAAACAACTACACGTTTCAAATGATGACTTTGGTCCCTTACGGAGAGGGGTGCGACTACACCTTTCTCTCACAAGATGTCAGCCTGTCCCGCGGTCTGCTGTATGTAGGCCTACGTATGTGTCATCATAATGATTACGCTCTCAATACGACCTTGTGAACTTCTCAGTACACACGAATTGACCACATCCCCAAACGCAGTTTGCACACGGCCAGTCGTTCTGGATTGTGCAACAAAGTTTTTTTTATTTTATTCCTGCAGTGGTGTTATTGGTAACTCATCTGTAGGCCTATGGCATATAATGGAGCTACATCAGGGGAGGGAGTATGGGGTTTTGTAGTATTTTGTAGAGTATGAGGCTGGATTGGACCATGGGGTTAGGCTTGCTTGACTGGGTTTGGTGTGGTTCTGCTTTGTAGTGTGTTGTAGCCAGGTGTCACTGGGGCTGCTGTGTCTGTCTACAGGACTACAGGAAGAAATCCAGCCCAGTCACGGACCAGGATGTCTTGCTCCCAGGCAGACTAAATAACTTTTTTGCCCGCTTTGAGGACAATACAGTGCCACTGACACGGCCTGCAATGAAAACATGCGGTCTGTCCTTCACTGCAGCCGAGGTGAGTAAGACATTTGAACGTGTTAACCCTCGCAAGGCTGCAGGCCCAGACGGCATCCCCAGCCGCGCCCTCAGAGCATGCGCAGACCAGCTGGCCGGTGTGTTTACGGACATATTCAATCAATCCCTATACCAGTCTGCTGTTCCCACATGCTTCAAGAGGGCCACCATTGTTCCTGTTCCCAAGAAAGTTAAGGTAACTGAGCTAAACGACTACCGCCCCGTAGCACTCACATCCGTCATCATGAAGTGCTTTGAGAGACTAGTCAAGGACCATATCACCTCCACCCTACCTGACACCCTAGACCCACTCCAATTTGCTTACCGCCCAAATAGGTCCACAGACGATGCAATCTCAACTACACTGCACACTGCCATAACACATCTGGGCAAGAGGAATACCTATGTGAGAATGCTGTTCATCGACTACAGCTCGGCATTCAACACCATAGTACCCTCCAAGCTCGTCATCAAGCTCGAGACCCTGGGTCTCGACCCCGCCCTGTGCAACTGGGTACTGGACTTCCTGACGGGCCGCCCCCAGGTGGTGAGGGTAGGCAACAACATCTCCTCCCCGCTGATCCTCAACACTGGGGCCCCACAAGGGTGCGTTCTGAGCCCTCTCCTGTACTCCCTGTTCACCCACGACTGCGTAGCCACGCACGCCTCCAACTCAATCATCAAGTTTGTGGACGACGCAACAGTGGTAGGCTTGATTACCAACAACGACGAGACGGCCTACAGGGAGGAGGTGAGGGCCCTCGGAGTGTGGTGTCAGGAAAATAACCTCACACTCAACGTCAACAAAACTAAGGAGATGATTGTGGACTTCAGGAAACAGCAGAGGGAATACCCCCCTATCCACATCGATGGAACAGTAGTGGAGAGGGTAGCAAGTTTTAAGTTCCTCGGCATACACATCACAGACAAACTGAATTGGTCCACTCACACAGACAGCATCGTGAAGAAGGCGCAGCAGCGCCTCTTCAACCTCAGGAGGCTGAAGAAATTTGGCTTGTCACCAAAAGCACTCACAAACTTCTACAGATGCACAATCGAGAGCATCCTGGCGGGCTGTATCACCGCCTGGTACGGCAACTGCTCCGCCCTCAACCGTAAGGCTCTCCAGAGGGTAGTGAGGTCTGCACAACGCATCACCGGGGGCAAACTACCTGCCCTCCAGGACACCTACACCACCCGATGTTACAGGAAGGCCATAAAGATCATCAAGGACATCAACCACCCGAGCCACTGCCTGTTCACCCCGCTATCATCCAGAAGGCGAGGTCAGTACAGGTGCATCAAAGCTGGGACCGAGAGACTGAAAAACAGCTTCTATCTCAAGGCCATCAGACTGTTAAACAGCCACCACTAACATTGAGTGGCTGCTGCCAACACACTGACACTGACACTGACTCAACTCCAGCCACTTTAATAATGGGAATTGATGGGAAATGATGTAAATATATCACTAGCCACTTTAAACAATGCTACCTTATATAATGTTTACATACCCTACATTATTCATCTCATATGCATACGTATATACTGTACTCTATATCATCGACTGCATCCTTATGTAATACATGTATCACTAGCCACTTTAACTATGCCACTTTGTTTACATACTCATCTCATATGTATATACTGTACTCGATATCAGCTACTGTATCTTGCCTATGCTGCTCTGTACCATCACTCATTCATATATCCTTATGTACATATTCTTTATCCCCTTACACTGTGTATAAGACAGTAGTTTTGGAATTGTTAGTTAGATTACTTGTTGGTTATTACTGCATTGTCGGAACTAGAAGCACAAGCATTTCGCTACACTCGCATTAACATCTGCTAACCATGTGTATGTGACAAATAAAATTTGATTTGATTTGTCTGCCATTAAAGGAGTGTTTCCTTATTGCTGCTAGCAACTCCCCACCACACCAACTACACCTGCGCATCAAGGTCTTCTCTCTCTGTAACATCCATTTTTAATTCTTGGGTCCGGGGTCTGTGTATGTGCAGCGCCACATTTGAGGCTGAAAAATGCGGGCTGTAAACATCCTCAACCTGCTTGCTCTGTGAGTCACAGTGTGATAGCAGGGGCTGACTGTCTGGGTACAAAACAAACAGTGGGGGTGGTGGGTGAACTGTGAATTGCTACTGTGGAGTATTTTGGCCATGTCTTTGAGGTGGTGCAATGCATTGCACCCTCAGATGACTTTTATGGATTTTTGATCATGCCTTTAAGAGTAGCTTGTTCATTTCCCTCTGCCAAAGAAAGGTGAGATGGAAATTTGGAGAAGAGGGAGAGTTTCCTGCTCTTTGACTGTTCCCTGTAGACTGCTTTATCTGAAGTATCTATATGAAACAAAGTGAATTACTGTATCTAGACTTCCAGATAAGAGCTCTGCTTCAGGCTAATGAGATTTACATCAAGGTCAATTTTTATTGACTTTTTTTAACCTTTATTTAACCAGTTAAGAACAAATTCTTATTTTCAATGACGGCCTATAATTCTGCCCCTTCAGGGGCAGAACGACAGATTTGTACCTTGTCAGCTCGGGGGTTTGAACTTGCAACCTTCCAGTTACTAGCCCAACTGTTTTTAACCACTAGGCTACCCTGCCACCTGACTTAATGCTGAGGTGGATATACATTAGATTAATGTGTTTTCCATTTTGTGCTGGTTTGAGTGTTCTCTCCCTTCTCTCTGCACCATCCTGTGTGCGTTTGTGTGTCTTACCATGAAAGGCTGTGGTAATTGACTGCAATATAAAGTGTTGACGTGTGCGACAAAGGAACACACCCACAGTACTCACAACAGCACAGGGCCATTTAGTGGTTACAGGGCACTGTATCACACACTGTGTTTGTCTATGCAAAACAAACTATAGGATTTAGTTCTACAAATTGTTACATCACTGCAAGCACAACTGCTTCCTGTCACAATGGCCTTGGTTAGGAGACACGTACATGGCAGTAGCAGGGAGCCACAGGGGACTGCCCATTGAAAGTATGTTTTATTACTGTAAAATTCATGGCAACTGTGTTGGTGAAGAAATCTAATGTCTTCTCAATAGAGAAAGCATTTAAAACTGAGTTGGCTTTTATGCTGCTGCCTTTGGGTAATTTCCAGCTGTATATCTTTCTTAGTTTTAAAAGCTGGCAGGTATATTTTGAAGTAGAGGCAAACTTTCCAGAATATCTTCTCCCAAAGTATTCAGAGTCAAATTAGTCACGGAGACTGTCACTCTTTTGCTAAGACATGTCAGCTGCATAGCGACAGCAGATTCTGAGCCGTAGGGCCTTGGCGTCACACACACACATGCGTGTGCACACACACAGCTGTGTCCCCGCCTCTTTCACCTAAACATCAGGGGGAGGGAGTGATCTCTTTTCCCAGTCTAACCTGAGGGTGTGCCCCGGGCAGAGTCAATCTGTTCCCTGTCACCCTGCATCTCCTCAGCTCTGCTCAGCTGTTACACAACTCCCAACAAGTCTTCAAGACTTTCAAACAAACTTTTAAAGGTGCAATATGCAGAAATCACTCCGCCATTTCCTGGTTGATAAAATTCTAATATAGTTTGCCTTATTTCAGTTTGTGACAAAACAAGCCATGTCTAGATAATCACTGTACCATCTAAACCGCTGTGAGATATCTTTTCATTAACCAAAAATGCTGTATTTTCAGCTGTTTGAAGCTGGTGCTGAAGGCGTTCAGGGCCTTTCTTACTCAGGACTTTGATCATGTATTTTTAAGACTATTATGTCGGAAGCATTTATCAGCATTTTATTTATGGGTTTGGGAATTGGTCTCTTAAAGAACTTTAGTCTGTAAGAATGTTTTTGTTTGTTTTTATGCCACCTATGTATAGAGCCAGAGTCTCTCATATGTGAAAGATTTTTATGGATTTGTGTCAGGGCACTGTTGATCAGTGGCAGACAGGCCTAATTCAGCCAGGTGATAACATGTGTCATTGTTCCTTTGTGTGGCTGTTGGTACTGCAGCTAATGTCTACTGCTGTGTGTAATCTAGCGTGTTGGTCAAGTTTAGCTCTGGAGGCACATTTTCAAAGTGATGCGTTTGCTCTCTTTCCCTCTCATAACCCACAACCCCCTCCCGCCCTCCGATGTTCCTGATAGTGATATGCGTGGAACCAAGCGGTCACTCACCAGGAGAGACATATCTATGTACTGTGACAACAATAATACACTGCCGCCAGCCAATGTTTAATAAGGAAGTGTGTTGAGCAATGTGTGTGTGTGTACGTGCGCCCGTGTGTGTGGTGAGGCATTAGAACTGAACTTAAACTTGACAATCTCAGTGTGCCTGTAATATAAATGACACATTTTTTAGCATTTATTTGCTGCTCTTTAATTACTTGTTACTTTTATTTCTTATTCTTAAATGTTTTATTTATTTAGTACTTTTTTTAACTGCATTGTTGGTTAGGGGCTTGTAAGTAAGCATTTCATTGTAAGCTCTGTTGATTCGGCTCATGTGACTAATACGATTTTATTTGTATATAATTTGGTGTGTGTGTGTTCGTTCACGCACATGTCTATATCATTTTATACAAGGGGTGGGTCTAATCCTGAATGCTGATTGGTTAAAAGAGCATTCAGCCAGTGTCTATTCCACCTGTTACTACCGACTAAATCTATGATGTTAAAATGCATATTTACTCTGTTCCATCTGACTTGGCCCAGTGTTGTCCAGGTTTGGCTGGGGTAGGCCGTCATTGTAAATAATAAATTGTTCTTAAATGACTTGCCCAGTGAAATAAAGGTTAAATAAATAAATGCACAATGTCATTTTGTTTATGGACATCTTGTACTTGAAATTTGAAATTTTAGAAAGTATTTGAAATTTTAGGAAGTACATTCTAACTGTGAATGAACATTGTGGTCTCTGTATTTTCTTGTGTTTTTCTATAGAAAGCAGAGCCAATAACGCTTATGCATTTCACTTTGTACTTATTGTACTCAGATTGTTTTTATGCACTTTACTAACAGATTTATTTCAATTGATTGTGATTTGGACTGAACTTTACTTTATGCTGACCCCAAACATTTGAACGGTAGTGTATACAAATACATGTCAATTAAAAAAAGGTCAAATAAAATGAAGTGCAGCTAGTTTGCAGTCTTTCCAGCTTCAGTTTGAAGTTATTGTGTGAGCTGTGTTGTTGGCTAGCTCCTCTGAAAACAGTGTCCTGGCCAGTGGTGGAAAAAGTAACCAATTGTCATACTTGAGTGAAAGTAAAAATACCTTAATAGAAAATGACTCAAGTAAAAGTGAAAGTCACCCAGTAAAATGCTACTTCAGGAAAAGTCTAAAAGTATTTGATTTTAAATATACTTAAGTATCAAAAGTAAATGTAATTTAAAAAATAGACTAAAGTATCAAAAGTAGAAGTATAAATGTAATTTCAAAATCCTAATTAGGCAAACCAGATGGCACAATTTTCTTGTTTTTTTAATTTTATGGATAGTCAGGGGCACACTCCAACACTCAGACATGATTTACATACAAAGCATTTGTGTTTAGTGAGTCCACCAGATCAGAGGCAGTAGGGATGACCAATGATGTTCTCTTGATAAGTGTGTGAATTGGATCATTTTCCTGGCCTGCCAAGGGATGCGGGTTGTCCTGGACGTGACACAGGGACACCGTGGCCACAACATCACATGAGATAACCTTTTACCTTCGCACAAGCTGGGACAGAAGCTCCTCAAGAGGAAGCTGACGATGGTAGGAACCGTATGAAATAATGAGCTAAAGCTCCCACCTCAGCTGTTGAATACACGAAACAGGCCTTTCAATTCCACAAAGTTTGTGTTCGCGGCCGACGTGTCCCTAGTGTCCTACGTGCCAAAGAAAGGCAAAAATGTGGTACTCATGAGTACGCTGCATAGGGATGGGAGAATCTGTGGCCAGGAACTTCAAAAAACAGAAATCATAATGGATTACAATGCTACACAAGGAGGGGTCGACAGTTTAGACAAACTGGTGACTGGCTACAGCTGCAAAAGAAGAACGCTACGCTGGCCTCTTGTGATATTCTTCAACATCTTGGACATCTCGGCGTACACCACGTTTGTCATCTCGATGGCATTGAACCCAGATTGAAACAGAGGGAAGCTCCAGAGGAGACGGCTCTTTCTCGAGGAGCTGGGCAAGGCATTGGTAAGACCTCAAATCCAGAGGAAGCAACATATCCCAAGGTTCCCAGCTTCTGCAGCCATCGTGAGGAGGATGGTGGTGCCCCATCCGCCCGGCCCACAGAACCAACAACTCCAATACCAGAAGTAAGTGTGAGTGATGTTGTTGCATGTGTGTGTCTGACTCTTCTACCTTGGCCTGCTGTAACTATATATGTGAGTGAGATATTCCTGAACTAAGTGTTTTCATCATTCTAGATTGCAGCCGGTAGCAACAAGAAGAAGTGCTGCGATGTGTGTGGACCCAAGAAAGTCAGGAAGACATAGTACACATACATCAAGTGCAAGAAATACATTTGCAACACACACAGTAAAACTATGTCCCTCATGTGATGTGTAGACCGGCCTTAATTTATGATCAATGGGGCTCATTTACCATTTCGATATAATACTATATGTAAACAATCAGTTCAAAGCAATAAACATCCATAGTGATGAAAACTTTGTTTCATTTATATTTGTTCAAGATAAACATGATTTATGTCTTGATTATAATTGTTTACAAAAATAATTTTGTTTACCAAAATATAAAAAAATCCCCAAAAAACGAATTGCGCTTTTATTGATAAATGTGATCTAGCAGAGGTAAATGGCAAATATTAACCATGTATGCTGTCTATATTGCTTGTAATTAATACAAGTCAACATCTAAGTATCAGGTATTAAGTATTTTTGCGTCAATCGTTATGCCTGTATTGTTTTAAAACCACAATAATTGTGTGGGTCCATCAGACCCGCGAACATTGGGTGAATAACAAAAACATGAACATCACACAAAGGTTAAGTACATCACTCCACTGGTCCTGATGAAAGAGCACATGCCCGACGTAATTTCTATGCCCGGCGTAATCACGCCTCATTAGCTCATTGTTATGGATGCATCAAAATAAATGTCACTACTAAACAGCTTATGCAAATGAATCAAAATAAGTTTTTTAATGAAAATATGTCAATCATTACTTGGATATGTTGGTAACCCGTTGTATAAAAGTGATAATGCCCTCAAAGACAGTGTTTGGAGGATATATGTTGAATAGCATGATCACTGGGAGCCTGCGTTGTGTAGTTTTCACTGAATGTCTTGTTTGTTTTGTCTTCCTGGTTCTGTGAGCTGGTAAACTACCGCCTCATTGATTTGGATTGCTTGTCATTTGCCATTTCAAGTGGAACTAAAAAGCAGAAAACTGGAGAGAGAGGAGAGAGAGAATTTGCATTTGAAATTGTTTGAGATTTTTGAATAAAATCTGGGTATTGTCTGTGTGGAGACTCACCCTACTCTCCTCAGTCTCTCCTCCTTTTCAAATAAATGTTGATGCACAAGCATAGTACTCATGCATTCAGAAAGTATTCAGACCCCTTCACTTTTTCCACATGTTGTTATGTTAGCCTTGTTCTAAAATGGATGAACTTGTTTATCCCCCTTAACAATCTACACACAATAAATTGGCATAATAATGAAGACTGACTCACCTCTCCCGAGGCGAGATCAAGGCCATAGAGGGATCTGCCTGCTTCCTTCTACCACATTAGGTAAGTTTGCTCCCTTCTTGTGACCACCCAAACATACGTGTACCATGTTCCCCGGCTAACCTCTCACTTCTTCTCTCAAAGAACAGTCCTGTGGTCTCCCTTCGCCTAGTAGGTTGTTTCTCATTACCTCTCTGCATAAAGTATTAAAAAAACACATTCCAACTCCGTCCTTCTCATATGCTCAACCTGACTCCCAAACAGCTCAGTGGTTGATGTAGGCTTTCTAAACACTAAAACCTGGGTTCCTGGCCTCTTAGTCTGAATTGGAAATTTTTCTCACCATTTGTATCTATTTGTTGTTTTCCTCAGATCCCCCAGTGGGTCCCATGGCTTCGCTAACAAGGAGACCCATGGAAAGGACGATGGGGAAAACAAACCACCAGACCCGGTGTAGTCTCTGTTTCCTAGTTATAGAACCTGAGTGAGAGTGTAAAATGATGCCTCCTTCTTCTGCTCGTTGGCTAGAGTCTTCTTCTTCATCTTTCTTTCCGGCCTTTTGGTCTGGGCCCTCTGCTTCTGTCCCCTGGCTCATACCTACGTCCTTCTTCAGATGTTCTCGGGGCCCTGCTTTCCCTCCCTCCAGTCACTCATCCATGGCTTCCACCCTGGGAGATGCTTATAGTGGGAGAGATGATGCCAGCCGGACCTCTCCGCCACTCGCAGGGCTGTCGGTGTCACCATAGTTACCTGGAACGGACCCATCCATCGTGATTGGTTCCATTTACTTTTGTGGACTCTGAATTTCACCCAGTCTCCAACATTTATGGGAAGCTTGTCAGGGTCTTCACCTGGGGGAACCTTGTTTGCTTTCCTGTTGGCAGAGTGGAGAGACCTGACAATAGAGGTTAGTTCTTTCATGTACTAAATGTGGTCACACTGTGCCTCAGTTATATCTATCTGTCGGTCAGTCATAGCTCGAAAACCTAGTGTGTTCATGGGTCGTCCTGTTAACATCTCGTAAGATGTACACCCAATACCTTTGTTGAGGCTGCTGCACATTTTCATGAGGACAAGGGGCAAGCATTCCACCCAGCTCATTTTTTGTGAAATGGCAGGCTTTTGCAAGCCCCCCTTTGATAGTTTGATTAGACCTCTCTGTAATCCCGTTACTCTGCGGGTGATTGATGGACACAAACTTCTGGTCAACACCCATCATTTTGGCCACTTGGGCAATCACATCTCCTGTGAAATGGGTGCCATTGTCTGCAGACACACACCATGACAAACAAACCCCAATAGCATAAGCTGAGTCTGAATAAACAGTAAGTGCCTTTCCTGCCCCTAATTCACAAGCTGTTTTCAGAGCTAACAATTCCGCCTGTTGCACTGATAAATGTTCTGGTAGGGACTGTATCACCTTCCACAATCTACTACAGCAAATCCTATGTGTTTTTTTTACCTGTACTCCGATCTACATTATGTATGCAGAACCATCAACGAACATCACCATGTCAGAGTCATCCAGAGGTTCATCAAACAAGTCTGGTCTTGCCTTTGAGTCTTGTTCTATTAATCCAACACAGTTGTGCTCCTCCCCATCTTCAAGGGACGCCAATAGTTGTGCAGGGTTTACAACAGAACATCTTTGGATTTCAACATTGGGTTGAGTAGGCAAGCATTCATAGCCTGCTAGCCTTGTACCTGACATACAGGAGTTTTTATGATTCAGTATCGTCATTACTGAATGTGACACAAATACTGTTACAGGGTGGCTTAGTAACAGGTTCTGTGCTCTATCAAGGCCGAATGCAGTCGCTGCCATTGCTCTTTCACATGGATGGGAACCCCTTTCAACAGCATCAAGTCTGGTAGAATAGTAACCACAAGGCCTCATCCTCCCCTGGTATTTCTGAGTTACCACAGCCGTTGCGAACCCGTTCTTTTCCCCTACGTATAGGAAAAATGGTTTAGAGTAGTCTGGTAAGCCAAGGGCAGGAGACATTCCCAAGGCCTGTTTCAAATCCTTGAATGCTTTCTCTTCTGTTTTCCCCCAGTTTAGAACTCTGCTGTTACCACCTGCACACATCTCTCTGAGTGGTCTGGCGATGAGGGAGAAATCACAGATCCAATTTCTGCATTATCCTGCACATCCCAGGAAAGAAACCATCTCTTTCACTGATTTTGGTTTGGGGTTATTCAGGATAGCCTCAATCCTCTCAGGTGATAGATGCTTCTCCTAATATGAAAAGTTCAGTCCAATGAACAACACCTTCTCTTTCCAGAGCTGTAGTTTGTCCTTTGACACCTTGTGTCCCTTGTTACAGAGTTCAGTTAGTAGATACAGGGTGTCTTTCCTACACTCGTCTTGGGAGGTGGAGCACACCAGTAGGTCATCCACATACTGTACAAGAGTGCACATATGTGTGTCACCAGAGACTCTGGGTTCGCGCCCAGTGCTCCTATGAGGGAACTCAAGGTCTCTTAGGTCAGCTTGGAGCATCCTGTTGAAGATTGAAGGGCTGCAAGCATAACCTTGTGGGAGACGATTGTAAGAATACTGAGTTCCCCTGTAGGTAAATGATGCCTGCTCTCCTCAGCTAGTCAACAATGGAGAAATGGGTTGACATAGCTGGAATGTTGGTGAGTATGGTGAGTATGGTGTGTACGGTGAGTATGGTGTGTACGGTGAGTATGGTGAGTATGGTGAGTATAGTGAGTATGGTGAGAATGGTGAGTATGGTGTGTATGGTGTGTATGGTGAGTATGGTGTGTATGGTGAGTATGTTGAGTATGGTGAGTATGGTGAGTATGGTCGAAGGGTCTGGAACAACTGCCATTTCTTGTTCCACTGCTGCATTTAGTGGTCTGAAATCTTGAACCATCCTGTATTTTCCTGACGGTTTCTTAACAGGGAGGATGGGTGTGTTACAATCACTGTGACAAGGGCAAATCACGTCTCCTCCTGTCACGATGGACGAGGAGGAGTAGTAGGAAGGATCGGAGGACCAATGCGCAGCATGGTAAGTGTCCATATTGTTTAATAAGAATAATGAACACGGAACAAAACGATAAACGACAACGTGAAATAACAAAACTAAAACAGTTCCGTGTGGAACAAACACTGACACGGAAAATAATCACCCACAACTCAAAGGTGAAACCAGGCTACCTAAGTATGGTTCTCAATCAGGGACAACATTTGACAGCTGCCTCTGATTGAGAACCATACCAGGCCAAACACAGAAATCCCAAATTATAGAAAAAATAACATAGACAACCCACCCAACTCACGCCCTGACCATACTAAAACAAAGACACATAACAAAAGAACTAAGGTCAGAACGTGACACCTCCCAATAGGTTGGTTATTGTTTCTCCAATTCCCTCCATTCCTTCAGGTGACATGGGGTATTGTTCTGTCTCGGTCTGGCACATCCCTCTTTAAGTTTGATTATCACTGGTTCTGCTGACCTTATTCTGTCGAATTCATTCCCCCCGCTTGACTATAGGGCAGAGTTGACCTCCTCCAGATCTCTTTCTCCCTCTGCAGTAAGAACCATGCTTCGAGGTGGGAATACACCTTAGGGTGCGGTTTCCTCATAGAAGATTATCTTCGGGGTCACAGGGCACATTTTCGATATCAATCTTCAGGTCTCCATCCATGTTGCTGTAGACATTACAGCAAGTTCTTTTGAAATCCTCCCTCTTCACCCACGTTCTGTCTTGGTTCATCATCCTCACCATAGGACCCAGGTATTTTGCTTCGTATCCAGGGTTTACACGAAGTATAACATGAGGGTCGAACTTATCACATCCCCTGAACCATGACCATGCATGTCTGGAGACTTCCACCCCAGCTGCTACCCCTTCAGGGCCCGCGTAACAGTTCTGCATGATGACATACAGGTGAGGACCTTTCATGTAATCCATCCAGTCAACCCTGTAGTCTTCATCCTGTTACCCCCTGACATAGAACATAGTACAATGTAGGACTTGATTGAAGGTTCTCTGGTTCAGTATGTCGTCATAGGGCATTAACCATGGTGATATGATATGGTGTGGAGATTCAAAAGTTCCGACTGATAACACATGTCTCTATGAGACCTTCCCACGATAGTAGTAAAGTCTTCAGTGTAGACTTGGTTCATCATAACCGGGATGGTATTTCTTCCAGGAATCCATGGTATATCTACAGTTAGCCTTTCTCCTCTGAACGTCGGGGTGGCGTTCATGGTTGTTAACAAGTCTCTACCTAGTAGGTTTACAGGTGTTTCAGGTGAGTTTAACATGGGGGCGGTGATTCTACCCCCATCGCCAAAGTCCAGTGTCAGATCTTTTGTCCAGTACACATTGCTGGGCTGTCCCGATGCCCCAATTACTGTGACGGATGATTTGCTCAGGGAAGCCTGAACAACTTGTCCAGATTTCCCTAAACAGGAACAGTGAGCTCCAGTGTCTATTAGAAATGGTGGGTCATGTCCATTAACGTTGAGCGTAAGCATTGGCTCTTTTCTTCCATCATTGAGTTCGTATCAAAACCAGACAGTGGTTACTTCTCTGTGTCTAGTTTCGGTCTGACTCAGACTTAGCCTGCAAGCACACTCTCGCAACAGCCAGGGCTTAACCACAAAGACTAATATAGATAGCTTGTGCAACATATAGTGGCAGAGATTTTAGACACATAGCAACAGTATCTTATTATAAGGCCTGCAGCAAAACACATGAATCTTAAGGTCCCCTTAATCAATAATGGGGAGGGTCTTTGGGACCCACCCCCTACATAACATAACGTAGAGCAGAAAGACGCCTGAGCGTAGTCCCCACTCCTGTTTTCAGGGGAAACGGAAGTTAGGTTGAAAATATTGTATCCCTGAAAACCAGAAACATCTGCTTTCTGACAATGCTGTTAAGGGTGACTGTGTTGTCACATGTTGTCCAGGAGCTCTTCTCCAATTAGCTGAATGGATTGGTCCAGGTGGATTGGTCCCCCAGCAGGCTGTTGGGTTATATGACCTCTGGAGTGGCAACACAGAGGCATATCATTTGTGTGATGGGACAAGGCCATTACGTGTGGGTGTCTGTGGGTGTCATCATTAAAATGGCCCACTGATGATTGCTTTTTGTAATTTGCAATTGAGGTTAAAATAACATACTGGGAATACTGGTTGCAAATACCACCAACTGTAGAAGTCATCCAAGTTTTGTTTCTCTCTCTCTCTCTTGGTTTTAAAGATTGAAGTTGAATATTCTGATCATTGTTGTACAAGAAACCAGTGATAATGTTTTTCCTAAGTATCCCCATTGTTTTCTTGTTCCATTGTCTTTACTAATCAGTGAGACCCTGACAGGTTGGCCTCATTAGAATATGCAGATTTTAGATCGAAAATTCACACAGGTGTTCAGGCAGTGATTTAGCCAATTATGAAATTGTGTGAATAATTGAAAGACTCATGATCCTCCACTCATCGCTTCTGTCATGATTATTTATGGCTGCCCAGCCATAAACCTCCCCGAGCCTCTTCTCTACTTACACATTACACAGCCCACCCCCTGAATAGAACAAAATACAAATAGAACATAAAAAATAGAATAGATTGTATAATAGAATGACACTTCATGGCATCAATAGAATACATAGAATAAAATAGTTTGTCAGGCAATAAAAAGGGATGGTTTGGCTTGACAGTAAGTCCATTAGTCGAAAGGGCAATATTTACGAGGATGTAAATAGATTGGCTGAAATTGATTGGCTTGACACATGAAATACAAACGACCATGAAATCCTATTTAGTTTGAAATTATGGCCAAACTCGAATATGTCCAGCCTACTACAGTAGCCCTACACCACTAACTATATGCCCCCGTCGCCCTGCCTGAGCACTTCTTCTTCAGGACGCGTCTGTGTAAGTCATTTAACACACTGTCGCACAGTGAACTGACGAGCGCGAGGAGGAGGGATCTGTCATCTTCACGGTCTCAGGCAGCATGTGGACGGGCTCCTCTCGTGCCACTGTCGAGAGAGAAATTGCGAGAGCCAGTGTCAAAATTCGAGAACATCTATCTTTGGATGCAGAGTAAGCTGATGTTTCACAGCTGTAAATAGTTTTGGAGTCTTGGTTCATTGTATTCACTCTACAGGGCACGCGCTACACTTTGGCGGTGGTGACAGTTAATCTATCTGAGCTGGGTTCTCGGCCAGTGCAATCTAAGGAAGTAATCGTTATAAAGGACTATACACCTGCAACTTGTTCCCAGAACGGTGGTGACTGACTCCCGTTGGATGTAACGTTGAGCGGAGTGACGCGGGTCGGTTTGCGGGCAAATAGAGCGGTGGCGGACCAAACGCACAACGTCCAATTTAATCTCCCTTCCCGTGTCTCTGCTCCGCCCGACTCATAACGGAGATGTTGCTCCTCGGAATACTGCTCAACATCTTCATACGAGGTAAAATGAAGGAAGATATCCATGCTGTTACATACATTTTTGCCGTCAGTCATTCAAGCTACACGCTGGTCTACTCTGACCTTACAATTTGTTTTTTAGCATCTGGGTTTTATAGGCAATCATGACACATTTACTCATCTAATTTAAGTATTTGATGATTTCAATTCGTAATAAGGCTAATTACCCCCATAACACCATAACAACATTTTATATTATGGTTAAAATGCGCGTTTTCAGTGAGCTTTGGATGCAGGCATGGCTTCTAATATGCTCTGCAATGAATAAATGTATTAAACCTATTCATTGATCTTCTAGGCTACATAAACTGCTCTTAATAAACATTTTATGACAACATTAATATTTCGTGAAAATAGAGACTGTAGGAACCACTTGGAAACCACTTGAATTTAAACTTTGGATGAATTAAAATATTTTAGAAATTATTTCCAGTCTTGGGACAAAGGCTGATGATCGCTAAAACCACTCGTTTTTGATATTCTGAAATTGATATTCTGTGAGTTGGTGCCGCCCGATGCATAGGCTACACAAATAATTCCCTCGCGGATCGACCGTTTTATTTATTAGCCGTGTTAATGGTTGTGTTTTTGGTGTGCTGGTGTAAGCGACAGTCCCAGGGGTCGCATTGTATATCATCTGTGGGTTGTCTGTTTCTCCCTCGCCCGAGTGAGCGTGGTTTGATTTACGCAAACACCTTTCTGGCTTGCAGGTCTCTTTCTTAAAAATAAAAAAAATCTTAATATAAATTCAGCTCACCTCCAACCGCACATCAGAATAAATGGTAAAATTGTTGTTCAATGAGGAAGCGCACTCAACCGATGCCTGTGTGCAAACAGCGGAATCGTGGTTGACGTCTTATCGGCGCACAGGTGCGTATGACCGCCAGATATGCGTCCAGGTGTGTTTGAGTAGCCGCAGAGGCAGACACTGAGACCGGGCGCCGCACGGCGGGGTGCGCATTAAGTTTTGACAGCCCAGCGGGTCACACACACTCACACAGGTGACAGGTGTCTCCATCAGAGGTGATTTTACTGCACAGCGGGAGGCTGGGGTTGAACAAGAGGGCTTTGGCAAAGGTCAACGGCAGATAAACAGCTAGCTGTAGACTCCGTTATAATTTCCTCATAGAAAAATATTCAGTTAAGGGAAAGAAAATGGCATGCATGGGAAATGAAAAGGTATTGTAACGACCCTGGGTTTATAAGCGCGGAAATCGACTCTGCCGCACGAGCATGCTTTTGCGGCACAGTCAATAGCGCGCCGGACCTCGGGCTCGAAGGTCGAGGGTTCGAGACCTGCTCCCTGCTGTTTCATTACATTGGTGTCGGAAGTGATCGGACCTTGCATCCACGACAGTGCGTGTGCTTGGCCGGTGAGCGCGTTCCTGTAAGACGTAGAGCCACAAGCTAGCGCGAGGACGTGCTCTTTGAAAGGTGGGACCTGCTCCCTGTTGTTTCATTTCAATATTCTCTGCCCGCTTCAAATTGCACCGTAGGCCTATACAGAAACTGCCGTTGACTCTTTCGATACTATAACATGAAAAACGGTTCGTTACTAGAATATATGTTTCTTTAGGTTAACCTACTTCCGTCAAATGTGTCTCATGTCATAGCCTACGGATTGAGATGACGAGTCTGTCTAGTAATTTGTCAGACTCTTCTCAAGGGGGCAGTAGTAAATTAGCCAGGCTGACGCAGCGCAAAACACTTTTGAGAAGCAAGCAAGAGAGAGAAAATGCCGACTGCATGGCTTCTTCTAACGAAAACATACTTCCACGCCCGCAGTTTATTGACAAAACTGGCTCCAGAAGCGAACTATGGGAATACTTTGCCAACAGAGCAGATGATGGGAATACGTTCCTTACAAAGCATACACTCTAAAAATAAAAGGTTCCTGGAGTGTCCTTTAGGGGTTCTGCAAATTGAAACTGGGGGAACCCTTATAAGTTCTTCGTAGAACCCTTTTTAAAGGGTTATTCAAATAACCCATTTTAATGAATCCTCAAATAACCTTTGCCGTTTAGTTTTGAACTACTCCCCCTCCCATATTATTATTATTAATAATTGTTATTGTGTTATTGTTATGCATATTATTATTATTATTAATAATATGCATAACAATAACACAATATTTGTGGTAAATGTGAATGAAAAACACTGTTGGTTTTCATACACATACCTTGTCCATAATGTAGAGGCCTGTGGGATATTTTCATTAATGAGGTAAGGGAGGAGGATCTGCATAACCTACCAATACCAATTGACATGTCTTTGTATGCCTCCTCCTCTGTGTACCTGCAGACACAAAGTGAGCAGTTCAGTCATCTGCACCCAATACAGCTATATATTCTTACCTCTTTTTGATTGAATGGTGTCCATTTTCCATTTTAGGAAGATTTGAACAATTATGAAAAGATAGATGGTATCATCATAAAACAATATCAATTTATATCATAAAAATTTACCTTCAATTTAGGATATCTTTACATTTTTGGGTTAAGTGCCTGCACCGGCTGTACTTTGAAATCCAAATGTTTCAGTTGGGCAGTTAGGTTTCTACAAAAAACAAAACAATTAAGGAGGTTCCTTGATGAACCCCACCTCATTTGGAGCTCTTGGAAGAATCTTTTGGGGGCATTTTTCAGTGCCAAGACCCTAAGGTTCTTCAAAGAACTTTGAGGATTTTAGAAGAACCCTTATTGAAACTCTCATTTTTAGAGTGCACCGAAACAACTATGCAAGGCAGGGCAGTGCAAGGGCGGTTTAGCCAAAATGACAAACTATTTTACACACAACATTTTAATTGTAATGTTATTCTACTAGCAACAGGAGGCTATTTTCAAATTATTTTTCAGTGACACTAACATGAACACACACTATGTACACACAAGTATTTGGACACCCCTTCAAATGAGTGGATTTGGGTATTTTAGCCACACCGTTGCTGTCAGGTGTATAAAATCGAGCACACAGCCATGCAATCTCCATAGTAACACATTGGCAGTAGAATGGCCTTACCGAAAAGCTCAGTGACTTTCAACGTGGCACTGTCATAGGATGCCAACTTTCTAACAAGTCAGTTTGTCAAATTTCAACTGTACTAGAGCTTCCCTGGTCAACTGTAAGTACAATTTGTCTGTCCTCTGTTGCAGCACTTACTGCCAAATTCCAAACTGCCACAGGAAGCAATGTCAGAACAAGAACTGTTAGTCGGGAGCTTCATGAAATGGGTTTCCATGGCCTAGCAGCCGCACACAAGCCTAAGATCACTATGCACAATGCCAAGCGTGCCGTAATTGGACTCTGGAGCAGTGGAAACGCATTCTCTGGAGTGATGAATCCCGCTTCACCATCTGGTAGTCCAATGGATGAATCTGGGTTTGGCAGATGCCTGGAGAACGCTACCTGCCCCAGTGCATAGTGCCAACTGTAAAGTTTGGTGGAGGATAAATAATGGTCTGGGGATGTTTTTCATGGTTTGGGCTAGGCCCCTTAGTTCCACTGAAGGGAAATCATAACGCTACAGTATACAATGACATTCTAGATGATTTTGTGCTTCCAACTTTGTGGTAACAGTTTGGGGAAGGCCGTTTTCTGTGCACAAAGCGAGGTTCATACATAAATTATTTGTCGAGATTGGTGTGGAAGAACTTGACTGGCCTGCACAGTGGTTTGACCTCAACCCCATCGAACACCTTTGGGATGAATTGAAACGTCGACTGCGATAGCCCTATTTTGTAAAAGACCAAGGACATATTATGGCAAGAACAGCAAAGAGAAATTACAGTCCATCATTTCTTTAAGACATGGTCAGTAAATCCAGAAAATTTCATGAACTTTGTGTGCAGTCTAAAAACCATCAAGCGCTATGATGAAACTGGCTCTCATGATGACTGCCACAGTGTGCAAAGCTGTCATCAAGGTAAAGGATGGCTACTTAAATATTTGTTTAATACTTTTTTGTTTACTACATGATTCCACATGTGTAATTTCATAGTGTTGATGTCTTCACTATTATTCTACAATGTAGAAAATAGTAAAAAATCAAGAAACACCCTTGTAAGAGTAGGTGTGTCCAAACATTTGACTGGTGCTGTAGACTGCATTTGGATTACTGATAGTGTTGTTTGTGTTGTTAACTGGATTCATTCTGACATTCCTGATTTCTTGTTTCTAGTTTTTGATTATTTATTTTTTGTGTAACTTGTTTTAGGAGCTGACAACACAAGCATTTCGCTGCACCCGCTTTAACATCTGCTAAACTGTGTACGTGACCAATTAACTTTGATTTGATGATAGGATTGATAGCACATAGGATTTGTTTGGAATACGGATTGTGTGTGCATATGGGGACAGAAGAGGTGTGTGTGAAAGCCAAGAAGAGGCGTGTGTGTGTGTGTGTGTGTGTGTGTGTGTGTGTGTGTGTGTGTGTGTGTGTGTGTGTGTAACCGTCTAGTGGTTGTGTGCCTCCATGGGGTAGCTTGGGGTTGTATGTGTGTTTTTGTTGATAACTATGATTTGGAACTCTAACACAGGAGTAACAGATGGTGTGTTGGGCTTTTGCCTCCTTGGCTGGGAGATTCACCCTGTTTGTGTGTGTGTGTGTGTGTGTGTCTTCACTGAAACTCTTTAATTTGCCCATTCTGCTGTACACACAGGGACTCCATGACATCATTCCTCACTGCTCCCTCATATGAACTTTGGGATCGCACTCCACTGTACTGCATCCATAACCACTGATCTTGAGACAGCTCTCCCAATCCATGACCTATCCCATTAATGAACGACACATCAGAACTGGCCCAGGATCAGTTACATGTAAAATGGTAACATTTAAACCCTACAGGTGTAATGCTTTATAGCTTGCTGTTAAAACGGGTTTCACCATTTATAATGTCTTACGAACCACATACATACGGGTCCCCACAACTTCTTTCAAAAGGTGATAAGGTCAATGTGACGTCATGTGATTGTGAGTGATTCACCTGGTATGTGTATGGCAACGTGTGACTAGTTCAGGGGGAAAGTCTGAGTTTCCTGCTTTTTATGTGACATGGGTAATTTGTCTTCTTCCTCTACCTGTAGTTGGTGCTCTAGTGTTTAAAGCGACAATCTGCAGTAGAAACAGTAACAAAGCGGCTTCCCCACCGCTGGTTTGGTGAAATGCTGAGGGCTGGATAAATCACTCTCAAATACATAGACAGAGCTATGGATGCAAGGATTGACCATCCATGATATCAACATTATAGTTTTAACCATGTTTTAAGGCTATATAGTGTTTGTTTACATTTTCTTTGTTTATAGACATTGGAGTAAAACAAGCTTATATTTTGGGGTTCTGACAGGGGATACGACAGTTGAACTAAGCTTATGAAGCCTTTATAAAAGTTATATTCTTGAAGAATCGATGGGTACATATCATTCATTTATGAGTCGAGAAATGGATGTAGCAACTGCTGATTGCCCCTTTAAGCGTTCTTACGACCCCGCCGTACTTTATTTATTCCATTTACGTTCTCCCATTGATCTACGTTGTACCCAGAGTCTCGGGTAGTCTGTTTCCTGAAACTCAACACTTTCGATTTAAATGTGTTGCTCTGTTGAATATGAAGCTCCTTTTGCTCAACCACTTCAGCCATCGGGTGCAGGGTTTCCTAACTGACTATTTCAATCCGCTGTGTAGTGCTCGGGCGAAAAAACAGAACTCGTACCCAGGTGGGGCCCCAGGACCGAGTTTGGGATACCCTGATCTAGTGTGTGGCAAGGTGTGTGTGTGTGTCACAGACAGATTGCTGTACCCCCCTCCTGTGGATGTGTGGTATTGTGTTTTTGTAATAATGATAGACTCCGTGCCCACAGTCCCCCTCACAGCAGGAGTCAGACATAAAAGGGTTCCTCTCTGGTTGTGTGCGCGTGTTTTTCAGCACATGCTGATTGCGGCTCACACTGAGTGTGTCCCAGCCAGCAAGGTTCTGATTGGTGTGTGTCGCCAAACGGTGTTTGTCTCTGTCTCGCTTTCTCTCTCTCTCTCTCCGGTGAGTTTTTAAATGACTGTAATCAGAAAACGATAGTGTGTCTGTAGGTTTGTGCGTAAACCATTGAATTTTACCAAGGGAGAATTTTGTATTGGTTTACAAATAACAGTCGAAAGCAGCCAAAAATATCACACAGAACATTTCTGGGGTAAAATAGGAGGTATTTCCCAAATATGAAACCTCACACTGTAAACTCTGGCTTTTGATTCACTCGAAGACAATGCCTTCTCGTCCATGGAAATGAGATACGGTAGAGAAAGACTCATACATCCAGTATTGGCTTTTCATATTTAACGTCAGTGCATTCAGCCCAAATACAAATCAATGGGTTCACAGAGTGAAAGTACTTGTATGGAAGTCATAAGAGATACTAGAATGGACATGCCCTTTTTAAGCAACGTTCCGTGGTGGGTTCCCCCTGTCCACCATATTGAGTGGACCATTTAGAAATGTTTGGAACAGCTACTCATCCCAATACGATGGCTGACCATTCTCCTCCTCCCCTCTGTCTCCTCCGCCCTCTTTTCTGTAGGTGTGGTCCCCTCCTTGTCACCCCTCCCCCTTGGCTTTGTAGACTGTGTGGAGGCAGAGAGGGGGTGTAAGGAAGACCCCCGGTGTAAGGAGCTGTACATGACCCTGGAGTACTGTGCATCCGAGGAGGCGTTGGCTCCGCTGGGGAACAAGGCCAGCATAGAGTGCCTGGAGGCCCTGAGCGGCCTGCACTACCTCCCTCTGTTGGCCTGCAAGTGTCAGCGCGGCGCACGCAGAGAGGAGCACTGCCTCAAAGTCTACTGGAGCATCAGGATCCGGCAGGGTGAGTGTGTGTCCGCGCGTGTGTGTGTATGAGTTTATAAAAAACGTGGTAGGTCTAGACGAGCGTGTGTGTCACAAAGTGTGTATGTTTGATTACTAGCTTGCAGAGGGAAGGGGGCAGTTTACATTTTTTAGTACCATTGGTTCTTGACCCACCATTTGGCCAATACTACGTTAGACCCCTGGCCATCCTCTGTGACACATCCCTATAGCCACCGTGTTTTGCCACTGATGCTACAGTCACTGCATGGCCACGCATCTGACTATCAGGTGTGTGTCCCAAATGGCACCCTATTCCCTATATAATGGGCACACTATTCCCCATAGGTCCTGGTCAAAAGTAGTGCACTAATATATATATATATATATGGAATTGGGTACCATTTGTGACTCACCGTCAGTGAGAGTTAATGACAGCTAATGGAGCTATTCCCCATGCTCCGTTAGTCACCATGCATACGGTAATTACACAGCACTCTTCTCTAACGCAGAACAGAGTTCTCTCCCCTACCGTGTCATTAAGGAAAACAGTACACAGGGATTTACATGAACAGATTAGTAGATTTATATACTGAACAAAAATATAAATGCAACATGCAACAATGATTCAATGATTTTAGTGAGTTACAGTTCATGTAAAGAAATCAATCAATTGAAATAAATAAATTATGCCCTAATCTACGGTTGTCACATGACTGTGCAGGGGCACAGCCATGGGTGGGCCTGGGAGGGCGTAGGCCAACCCACTGTGGAGCCAGGCCCAGCCAATCAGAATGAGTTTTCCCTTACAAAAGGGCTTTATTACAGACAGAAATACTCCTCAGTTTCATCAGCTGTCCGGGCGGCTGGTCTCAGACGATCCCGCAGGTGAAGAAGCCAGATGTGGAGGTCCTGGGCTGGCGTGGTTAGACGTGGTCTGAGGTTGTGAGGCCGGTTGGAAGTTCTGCCAAATATTCTAAAATGACGTTGGAGGCGGCTTATGGTAGAAAAATCTACATTAAATTCTCTGGCAACAGCTCTGGTGGACATTCCTGCAGTCAGCTTGCCGATTGCACACTCACTCAAAGCTTGAGACATCTGTGGCATTGTGTTGTGTGACAAAACTGCACATTTTAGAGTGGCCTTTATAGTCCCCAGCACAAGGTGCACCTGTGTAATGATCATGCTGTTTAATCCGTTTCTTGATATGCCACACCTGTCAGGTGAATGGATTATCTTGGCAAAGGAGAAATGATCACTAACAGGGATGTAAACAAATTTGTGCACAGAATTTGAAAGAAATAAGAATAAGAATTTGTGCTTATGGAACTTTTCTGGGATCTTTTATTTCAGCTCATTAGCATCCACACACAACTTAGTCTTTAGTCTCAGTACACTTCAACTCTACCCTAGTGTGGTCTTAAAAGCAACTTCAGCAGTGTATTTCTTTAATTAGGCTAATTAGAATCATGTTCCAGATCTGAACTAATTACATGGTGTGAGTACAATCTAACTACACTGAACAAAAATATAAACACAACATGTAAAGTGTTGGTCCCACATGGGGCCAACACTTTACATTTTTTGTTTATATTTTTGTTCAGTGTAGCCATCTTTATAGGGTCGGATGACAGGTCACCTGATGGGTCAACTGACCAGGAGGCAATCTTGGCCATCTAGTGTATTCACGTTGAAGAATTCATGAACAGCCGCCCCCCCCCAGTAGTGCAGCTAATGAATTATTCCCATCGGACTCGAGTCATCTGTAGCACTTCCTGGGGCTGTATGGACAGATTACTTGCTGCAAGGCCATGTTCTGGCTGAGCTGTTGTGGTTGACTGTTGCAGCTCGGGTAGGCAGTAGTTGACCACGGTTACTGGTTGGCAGAGAAAGTGACCATCTTGGCTGCCCAGTCGACTCCCGAACTCGTGCTCCTTGGGGCATGAACTGCTCCGGCCGCCCCATAAGAAGATCTTTGATGGCTGGAGTAAAATGCCTATTGGCTCCTTTTCTTGGGGCCATTGTTGGGTACAGGTCAAGTATTAGCAGAGGGTAGATTGCCTGAGCCGAGTCCAGAGCAGTTAATGTCTGAAAGGTACTGGGAGCTCCTAGGAACTGGGATTGGGCCAGTTGATCTAGACCTGGAAAGAGCTGAGGGCAAACTAGCTGAGCTGCTAGCCTGTATACTGAACTCAAGGGTTGTGGTAGTATTCAAAGCTGGTCCGCAGTTATATCTCCTTCTGGGGATGACTGGTTGGAGCTGCTTGAATAGGCTTGTACTTGACTTGCAGAGAGAGCTGCCCTAGACTTTAGTTGGTCTGCTGCTGCCTTAAGGGAACCTGGGGCAGAGATTCTCAATTGTTGAGATTGAAGCTTGTCTTCGTCGCTTGTGTTGAGGGGTTCAGCTTCCGTGCTAAGCTCGGAGTCTCTTGGTGGTTTCAGACATTGCACTGAGGCTTGAGGGGTCACCTTGGTTTCTGAGTTTGTAATGTACTTTCTCTTGGAAAGCCTGTGGCAGTTCTTGTCCGTCCCTTTCTCCCTGGGTAGCAATATAAGTACAGTCAGACTGAGGGGGGGGGGGGATTCTGGACTGGGCACAGACGTTCGCCTGCCTGCACTAGTGACTAGTTGTGTCCTCTCTGTGCTGAATAGGTTCTATATAATTGTAAAAATAAATAAATAGTATACTTCAAAGGGTCTTCAAATTCAAAATCAAAGAACTAAATGATCCTTGGTTTTGGCCTTCTTAAAACAATTCCATATCGCTTAGACAGGACTTTAATGGTTAACAACAATTACCAAAATCAAAGAACTAAATGATCCTTGGTATGGCCTTCTTAAAACAATTCCGTATCGCTTAGACAGGACTTTAATGGTTAACAACAATTACCAAAATCAAAGAACTAAATGATCCTTGGTTTTGGCCTTCTTAAAACAATTCCATATCGCTTAGACAGGACTTTAATGGTTAACAACAATTACCAAAATCCAAATCTTCGTGTGGCAGTTTTTTCCGGCTCAGAGAGGAAAAGTTGAAGTGAGATGTTTCACTCGCCAAAATCAGTCCAAAAATAAGCTCAATGCGTTTCTATGGGCTTATTTTGGACCTAAACGTTACGCCTGCTTTCCTGCCTTTGGGACAATGACTCCCATTGTTAAGGGAGCGAAATGAGCATCTCGTCATTATATACAGATCTCTGGAAGGATATACTTTTATGCATGCCACGTTAGGTTAGATACACAGACCACATGAGAGAGGGATATACACAACAATGAGAGGGACAGAGACCTTTTGTGAAAGTATACCTCACCTAGTTTGAAGAACTAGTAAAATGATCGTCAGACAGCTCTGCAGCATACTTAGGCAGGCTAGCTAAATAGGATGACTAAAGACAGTACAGTATGGGGAACACAGCCATCTTTATAGGGTCAGGTGACCGGTCCCCTGATGGCTCATCTGACCCTCATGAATGGTGAATGTACCCATGATGGAATTTAGACTAGGTGTTATTATGATGTTGGTAGCAGGTGTGTGATGTTTTAATGAGATGTTGGCTGAGTGCTTTGAGTCCCTGTTATGATGTGATGCTTCCGTGTGTGTTTGATTATGTTGTGATTCTGTCTCCTGTGGTGTTGGGAGATTATGATGTGATTCGGTCTACTGTCATGTTCTTTTCAGGTTATGTGTTGATCTCTCCTGCATTTGTTATGTTTAGGTTGCGATGTGATATCATGATGTTAGGTTGTAATATGACGCTGCCTCCCATGTTATTATTATTAGGTTGTAATGTGATGTTCTCCTCTGTGACCATGAAGGTTATGATGACTTTGAGGGGTCTCCCTATGAGGACTCGCCAGTGGAGTCTTCTCGAATGGCCTCCTTAGTGGCAGCAGGTAGCCTGCAGCACAATCATTTATTACCCTCAGGCACTCCTGATCAATACACTCCTAAACCCTATCACCAATCAATCCACTCATCTCTACAGCACTCAAGTGACCAGATTTTCACTTTCTCTTCCCTTTCTTTCTCTCTCTGTCGCCCCCCTCTTCCTCTCTCTCTCTCTCTCTCTCACTCTCTCTCTCTCTCTCTCTCTCTCTCTCTCCCCTTCTCTCTCTCTCTCCTTCCCCATACCTGTCTCTATATCTATCCACCTCTATCTTTCCCTATCCCCCTCTCTCTCAGCCTCCTCTCTTCTTCTAGATGGACAGAACGTATGTCTGAAGGCAGCCCAGGACTGTGGTCTGTATGAGAAATGTGGTTCCCTGAGGTCTGAGTACGTCCTGGCCTGCACCAAGCATGCCCCAGGCTCGGACCACTGCAACAGGCAGAAGTGCCACCGGGCGCTGCGGCGCTTCCTGGAGCGCGTTCCGGAGGAGTACAGCCTGGGGTTGCTGTTCTGCCCCTGTACTGACAAACTGTGTGGGGAGAGACGCAGGAAGACCATCGTCCCTTCCTGTTCCTACCAGGAGAGAGACTGGATACAGCCCAACTGTCTGCTTCTGCAGAGCTTCTGCAGGAGGGACCAACTCTGCAGGTCAGACAAACACTATAATGTACACACACAAAACACAAACCTTTTTGCTCCTAGAAGCACTCTCATTTGTGTGTGTGTGTGTGTGTGTGTCTGTGTGTGTGATTCAGGTCCAGATTGGCTGATTTCCAGCATAACTGCCAGCCCTCTGGCCATTCCCCTTCTGGCTGTATCAGAGAGAGTGGAGCTGTGTGCCTCAAATCCTACGCCGGACTGATCGGTAAGAGAGCGAGTGAGAGAGGGAGGGGTGAAAGAAGTCAGTCTGGTTTCACGAGGCTTGAGGAGAAAGGGGGATGCAGCTAAATATGAAGGATGGAGAGGGGTGAGATGAGGGAGGAGAGAGACTAAAAGAAAATAGAGAATGATAAAGATGACAGATAGTGTGTTAGCGGATCGTGTCAGGGCTGTGTCAGTGGGCCAGCCTTAGGAACTTTTGCAGTAGGAGTTGACTTCGGTAATCTTTGACCCCCCCCCTTCAGGCACTATCATGACCCCCAACTACGTCAGCAACAGCACTGTGGATGTGGACTTGTGGTGCAACTGCGAGGGCAGTGGCAACCAATGGCAGGACTGCCTGAGGATTCAGCACATGTTCACCAACAACCCCTGTCTGGGTTAGTCTGTTCGTCACCCATATGAGTATGTACAGTTGAAGTCGGAAGTTTACATACACTTAGGTCGGAGTCATTAAAACTCATTTTTCAATCACTATAGTTTTGGCATCTTCTTCGTCATTTTTCCAACAATTGTTTATAGACAGATTATTTCACTTATAATTCACTGTATCACAATTCCAGTGGGTCAGAAGTTTTACATACACTAAGTTGACTATGCCTTTAAACAGCTTGGAAAATTCCAGAACATTATTTCATGGCTTTATAAGCTTCTGATTGGCTATTCAACATAGTTTGAGTCAATTTGAGGTGTACCTGTGGATGTATTTCAAGGCCGACCGTCAAACTCAGTGCCTCTTTGCTTGACATCATGGGAAAATCAATAGAAATCAGCCAAGACCTCAGAAAAGAAAATTGTAGACCTCCACAAGTCTGGTTCCTCCTTGGGAGCAATTTCCAAAAGCCTGAAGGTACCACGTTCATCTGTACAAACTATAGTACGCAAGTATAAACACCATGGGACCACGCAGCCGTCATACTGCTCAGGAAGGAGACGCGTTCTGTCTTCTAGAGATGAACGTACTTTGGTGTGAAAAGTTCAAATCAATCCCAGAACAATAGCAAAGGACCTTGTGAAGATGCTGGAGGAAACAGGTACAAAACTATCTATATCCACTGTAAAATGAGTCCTATTTCGTCATAACCTGAAAGGCCGCTCAGCAAGGAAGAAGCAACCGCTCCAAAACCACCATTAAAAAGCCAGACTACGGTTTGCAACTGCACATGGGGACAAAGATCGTACTTTTTGGAGAAATGTCCTCTGGTCTGATGAAACAAAAATAAAACTGTTTGGCCATAATGACCATCATTATGTTTGGAGGAAAAAGGGGAAGGCTTGCAAGCTGAAGAACACAACATGTCAACCGTGAAGCACGGGGGTGGCAGCATCATGTTGTTGGGGTGCTTTGCTGCAGGAGGGACTGGTGCACTTCACAAAATAGATGGCATCATGAGGAAAGACAATTATGTGGATATATTGAAGCAACATCTCAAGACATCAGTCAGGAAGTTAAAGCTTGGTTGCAAATGGGTCTTCCAAATGGACAATGACCCCAAGCATACTTCCAGAGTTGTGGCAAAATGGCTTAAGGACAACAAAGGTATTGGAGGTATTGGAGTGACCATCACCATGCCCTGACCTCAATCCTATCAAAAATATGTGGGCAGAACTGAAAAAGCATGCGCGAGCAAGGAGGCCTACAAACCTGACTCAGTTACACCAGCTGTGTCAGGAGGAATGGGCCAAAATTCACCCAACTTATTGTGGGAAGCTTGTGGAAGGCTACCCGAAACGTTTGACCCAAGTTAAACAATTTAAAGGCAATGCTACCAAATACTAATTGAGTGTATGTAAACTTCTGACCCACTGGGAATGTGATGAAATAAATAAAAGCTGAAATAAATCATTCTCTTTACTATTATTCTGGCATTTCACATTCTTAAAATAAAGTGGTGATCCTAACTGACCTAAAACAGGGAATTTTTTCTAGGATTAAATGTCAGGAATTGTGAAAAACTGAGTTTAAATGTATTTGGCTAAGGTGTATGTAAACTTCCGACTTCAACTGTATGTCAATCAAGCAATTGTCAGACCAATCAATCAATGCACTTTACATGAGGCAAACAATCAATTTACTGCTTGACACTGCAATCCATCAATATGTCAAATAGTTAAACACTCAGACACACACTCGCTCTCATGCACAGATGTGAATACACACACACACACACACATTATGTAATGTAATGTGTCTATCTGTCTGTCTCACAGAGAACTCCATCAGTACCATGGGTAGCTCCTCCCCTCGGCCAGTGGAGAGCACTTTTCCCCCGCCCTCTCGCCCCTCCCCCTTGGACCAGCAGAATGAGCTCAGCAACAACGCCCAGGATGAGCTCAGCAACAACGCTGTGAGGACTACTACTCAACATTACCCAATACTACCTAACATTACTCAGCATTTCCCAATACAACCAATCATTACTCAGCATTACCCAATACTACCTATCATTACTCAACATTGCCCAGTACTAACTGACATTACTCAACAATACCCAATAGTACCTATCATTACTCAACATTCCCCAATACTACCTATCATTACTCAACATTACCCAATACTACCTATCATTACTTAACATTACCCAATCGTACCTATCATTACCCAACATTCCCCAATACTACCTATCATTACTCAACATTCCCCAATACTACCTATCATTACTCAACATTCCCCAATACTAACTGACATTACTCAACATTACCCAGTACTAACTGACATTACTCAACATTACCCAATACTAACTGACGTTTCTCAACTTTACCCAATACTACCTAACGTTTCTCAACTTTACCCAATACTAACTGACATTACTCAACATTACCCAATACTACCTAACATTACTCAGCATTACCAAAAATGACTTAACATTACCCAATATTATCCAATACTACCTAACATTACTCAATACTACTTATCATTACTCATTACTAAATGCAGCAGACACATTTCAGTTGAATACGTTCAGTTGTACAACTGACTAGGTATTTCCCTTTCCCTGAACACTAACCATCAAGTACTGAATATGTCGATCTAGTACAGACCTCTAGCACTCTGACCATTGACCAAAGGTGAAGTGACCACAGGCTGGGCTCTGAAGTGTGGTTTTTATTTTGGGAGCAACAGTGCAACAAAACAGTGCCAGTTGTGTCACGTTGGCTGGATGTCCTTTGGGTGGTGGACCATTCGTGACACACATGGGAAACTGTGTGAAAAAACTCAGCAGCGTTGCAGTTCTTGACACACTCACACCGATGCGCTTGGCACCTACTATCATACCCCATTCAAAGGCACTTTAATATTTTGTCTTGCCCATTCACCCTCTGAATGACACACACACACACACACACACACACACACACACACACACACACACACACACACACACACACACACACACACACACAGTCCATGTCTCAATTATCTCAAGGCTTAAAAATCCTTCTTTATCATGTCTCCCCCCCTTCATCTACACTGATTGAAGTGGATTTAACAAGTGACATCAATGAGGGATCATAGCTTTCACCTGGATTCACCTGGTCAGTCTGTCATGGAAAGAGCAGGTGTTTCTGATGTTTGTACACTCAGTGTACATGCCAAGTCCAATTGAAAAATCGTCATTTGATTTTTTGCCCTTATCGTGCAGCCATACTAACAACCTGGTAACTTTACTAGTATATGCAAAGATTCTTCAGGAGATGTGTTTCAAAAGTAAGTAGTATTCATATAGGCCCAATGGAGGTATCTATTTTTCTGTTGCTCCTGAATTTCATGTGGTGCTCCTAACTTTTTAAAATTAGGAGCACCAGTGCTACAAATGATTAGTATTTATTTAGAGCCCTGACCAGAGGCTTCTGGAATGACCATTGACAACAGGAGTGACTGCTGTTGGCTGACCGCTAAATCCGGTTCGGTCAATTGATCAGAATGACAGTGAAGCGCTTTGTGTCTCCACTGCTTCCCACATGCTCAACACAGCCAGAGATTATCTCCGTCGCCAGCTAGACCAGGGGGATTCCAGTACCCTCTCTTTCTCGCTCTCTCTCTCATTGGCTGTCTCCCTTTCTCACTATCTCCGTCTTTAATTCTGTCTCTCCCACTACAACTCTGTTTCACTTGCTTGCTCTCTCTCCCTCCCTCTCTACATCTCTCTTTTCCTCTTTCTCCCCTCTCTCTTCCTCACTCTCTCTAAATATTTTTCTCTCTCTCTCTCTCTGAGAGGATTAGATGAAGGTGTTTGCAAGAGAAAGTGCATCAATCAAACTTCATCAGTATTAATTTATGCATGCCCATCTGTCTATCCATCCCCCCCTCCTTCACTCTCCCCCTAATCCTTCCTCCTACTCCCTCCCTCCCTCCCTCCCTCCTTCACTCTCTCTCTCCCCTCTTTTCTCTCTTTCCCTCCTCTCCGTGTTCCACATTGTAACCCCTCTCTCCATTCTCTCTCTCTCTCTCTCTCTCTCTCTCTCTCTCTCTCTCTCGCTCTCTCTCTCTCTCTGTCTCTCGCTCTCTCTCTGTCTGTCTCTCTGTCTGTCTCTCTCTCTCTGTGTCTCTGTCTCTCTTTTTCAACCACCAATACATTGTTCCGCTTACCTATATCCCACTCTCTCCTTCCATCCTCTCTTCTCCTCACTCATCCCTCATGTCATCCTCTCTTCTCCTCACTCACCCCTCATGTCATCATCTCTTCTCCTCATTCATCCCTCATGTCATCCTCTCTTCTCCTCATTCATCCCTCATGTCATCCTCTCTTCTCCTCACTCATCCCTCATGTCATCCTCTCTTCTCCTCATTCATCCCTCATGTCATCCTCTCTTCTCCTCACTCATCCCTCATGTCATCCTCTCTTCTCCTCATTCATTCCTTATTCCTCCCTCCCTCCTTCACTCTCTCTCTCGCTCTCTCTCTCTCTCTCTCTCTCTGTCTCTCTCTGTCTCTCTCTCTCTCTCTCTCTCTCTCTGTCTCTCTCTTTTTCAACCACCAATACATTGTTCCACTTACCTTTATTCCACTCTCTCCTTCCATCCTCTCTTCTCCTCACTCATCCCTCATGTCATCCTCTCTTCTCCTCACTCATCCCTCATGTCATCCTCTCTTCTCCTCATTCATTCCTCATACCTCCCTCCCTCCTTCACTCTCTCTCTCGCTCTCTCTCTGTCTCTCTGTCTCTCTCTTTCTCTGTCTCTCTTTCTCTGTCTCTTTTTCTCTGTCTCTCTTTCTCTCTCTCTCTGTCTCTCTGTCTCTCTCTCTGTCTCTCTGTCTCTCTGTCTCTCTGTCTCTCTCTCTCTCTCTGTCTCTGTCTCTCTCTCTTTTTTTCAACCACCAATACATTGTTCCACTTACCTTTATTCCACTCTCTCCTTCCATCCTCTCTTCTCCTCACCCATCCCTCATGTCATCCTCTCTTCTCCTCATTCATCCCTCATGTCATCCTCTCTTCTCCTCACTCATCCCTCATGTCATCCTCTCTTCTCATTCCTTGTTTCTTTCTCTCTTCCTCTCTTCTAACAATATCTCTCTCTCTGTCTCAGGTGGAGCAGAGTGAGGAAGAGGAGGATATGGAGGAGGAGGAGGGGGGTCAGTTTGACGTGATCCCTCTCTATGCTGAGAAGGCCACGGTGTCCAACCTGGGTTCTGGGGGTAGGGAGGTGTCCCCCCGTCTTTCCATCGGCCCCCTCCCTCCCTGCTGCTGCTGCTTCTGCTACTGTCTGCCTCTCTGAGCTGGGGGTAAGAGGGGGCACCCCTTCACACAGACAAGAGCCCCCCCACACAGAGAGAGAGAGAGAGAGAGAGAGAGAGAGAAAGAGAAATTTGTACAGTTTTCTTTGTCTTGCTTCACCTCCCACTGTCAGAGACTTGTCTTGTATGACAGACCGGGATGAACCAACTCCAAAGTGACGGAGGGGGGTTAAACTGAGTGACTTGATATATTATATGTAATTTCCTCTTTTGGTGAAAACATGTGACAGGTTACTATGGGTCCGATGGCGCTTCAGTATATTCAAGCTTAACTCTGTCCATTCATACCTCTATCTCCAGTGATGGAGAAGTGCTTTCAGTAAGTCATGAAAAACTAATCAGTGGTATGAAGGAAGTAATGTGCATATGTAGCATCTCTAAACATGTAGCTTGACAGAGTGTGTGTGTTCTGTCTGTGCCAGTGTGTGAGCGTTATGCAAAGAGTAGAGGGTTTTTCAGAATCATCTTGTCTCCCGCCTCATACTCACCCCCGTCAGCAGACACACACACACACACACACACACACACACACACCTGGCTGCAGAACATTAGATCCAGCAGATGCTTATGATTTATTAGTCTATCTGTGTCCTATGACTCAGCACAGGCCTGGGAGAATGACCAACGGCATTAACACAAATAAAACAGTCAGAATGAAAGGAAAAAAGGCGTTCCATGAATGTGAGTAATAAAGCAAGTACAAACCAAATGTAATAACTTTTCAACAGGTGCAGGCGCCCGTCTGGGGTTGACTCTGGCAAAGAAGACGACGGGGTAGAGAGAGAGTTTATCGTGTGTGGTCTATTTCCACTTTTTACTTGTTTTAGTTTGAGGGGAGATAATAATGTACGGCATGAACTCTTTATCTTATAGTGGCTCTTGGGGAAAAATGTGGGTGAGCGAGCAGTAGAGGGAGAGAAAGAAAGAGTAAACCAGAGAGAGAGAGAGAGAGACCCTTGAGCGGAAACATACCATAGAGAATGGCTGGCCCTCCATTTCCTCTGTCTTATAAATCTTTTGCTGACACTAATGTTTTTTGTCTCTTGTTCTTTCCTATTTCTGGGGGACGTAAAATTAACTTCCATCCGGAGGGGTTGGAGATGGTGGTGGACAGAGAAGGGGGGAGAAGGGATGGGAGGGGGAGAAGGGAAGGGAGGGGGGAGAAGGGATGGGAGGGGCTAGATTGGTGGTATGTCTGCAGTATGTGTCTTGCATCACTCTCTCCCGGGCACTAAAATTGAATTATAAGCTTACACACACCAACTGTCCAACGGCACGTGAACAACAGACAGTTACACAAAGTGTCTGTCAATCAGTCATTCTTTCCGAAAGAAAAGAGGAACACGCTCACCTGAAGATCTATCCTTCCATTCTATAGAACACGAGCATCATTAATGCCAAGGTCAGCTAGTCGCTCGCAGATCTCGTGCTGGGGTTAATTGATAGCAGTGAGGAAAGTAGGCGGGAGATTGATGCGCCTGTCAGGCCAGTGTGGGGCCTTTACGAGGCCTGTTGTTATTTTTTAATTGTTGTCGCGGCCGTTTGTCGTCTGCTGACACCTCTCCACTGCCAACAGACAGACTGAGAGAGAGAGAGAGAGAAAGGGGAGGAGGAGAGGATACCAATCATTTACATCAATATCTCTGAAATAAACAAGCCGAGAAGCCATGCGGTAAATCAACTGGCATCGAGAAGGGTAGTGGAACGGGGAGGGATTATTTTACTGTTCTTGTTCGCTCATATTACAGCTCTATCATAAACACACACACACACTGTCAAACATTAGTTCAATGGTGTCTGATTCCCCTGGACTTGAGCATTTTAATCCTGGATGTTGGCACCACTGTTGGCTTAGTTATACCGCCCACTGTGGAGAGACTCAGCCAGGGAGAGATACAAAACAGAACCAACAGAAAGGCACACAGGGAACTAGAATGACACACGCTGATCACAACTCTGTGAGAAACATGTCCGGGGAGAGAAGACTGGAGGAAAGCAAAGCTGGAGAAAAAAGAGAGAGCGAGAACTGATATGACCTGCAGGCTTATAGCAGAATAAGTGCTGTAGCTTGGCTTGGCCTTACTGATCTATTTCACACTCTGTAGGTCCTAAAGCATCAGCACTCTACTGTAGCACAGCCTCAGCTCTGCTGCTGCAGCCGGACACACAGTGGAGGACGCTTTCCATTAGATTCATTTAAACAAATACACAAGAAAACCAAAGCAGGAAAAGGCACCATTTGAGCCCAAACCTTCCTGAACGGCTCCTATAGCCGCCACACCTGGGACACGCATTCGTTGGTTGTCTTACTTCATACGCTCAATAGATGTTTCTGTGTGCTGTGTTTTTGTGTGTGAACAACCAGCTGTGCAGTGCTGTCTACCTGCCTGCCCTGCTATCACATTCATAATCACCTATCTTTAATTTATAGAACTGCTGTACTACGTACTCATTAATATGTCTATGCCAGATGTGTACGTTGTTGTTTATGCATACGCGCAGTAATTACCGCAAACAGTGTCATGTTGTATTGACTGCATATCGGCCATCAGGATGACTTGTGTGTGTGTTGGACATTGCTATGGAGCATATGGAAGACTCAGAGGATGCTCAAGGGTTACAAGGTTTTCCTGCTGCACCTGTACTTAGCTCTGTCTGTTTGTCACTGCGTAACCATGGCGATGCTGCATCTCTGTCTCTGTTCACTGTCGCACCAAATCCTGCTAAATGGTGTTGAATAATGCTCAGATGTTCAGCCTTTTCTATCCCAGCACCTTCGGAGTTGAAGCAGTCATTTTGAGCTCCCCCCCCCCCCCGTGCCTCCTGCAGGTAGTCGGCTGAATAGGCTGATGGGTATTCAGAAGGGGAGAGGACGCACGCTGGGACTGCAAATGAGACGCACATTCTTGAGCAAGCAGAACTGTACTGCCTGACTACTCTGCACAGCAACAATATGATGATGAAACCCTTTCTTCCTTCTTGCTCACTCTCCCGAACGCTGCAACGCCGAGTGGACCGATCTCCTCTCTCTCGTCAGGCTTGAGACTCCCGCTCCCCCCCCACTATCTTCGGTGTGTTGCTCCGGACAATGGGCAGTCACAGGAAGGACCGTTCGGGATCACAGAACTGCTCTGCTGGTGTTCCAGAATGCAAAATAAAACATGATGTCAAAACATGATGCCATGAACATTCTGTTCATCCCGCTTCCCTTTAAGCATGCCTGTGTACCACAGGAGAGGGCCAGCTTCGGCCCACTACCCCCCCAGAACCGGTTCTGTTCCGACCCCCCCCAGACACACCCCGCCCAGTGTTCTCTTGATCTGGTAGTGTTCTGTGCTTTCCTCCATCTGCTGTTCAGAGAGACAGCCACCACCCCTGTGTACATCGGTGAACATAATAAATATATGATCTTACATTTCCTTACTTCCGCTTCTTGTTTTTGTGTACAGTTGACCTTAAATGAAATGCCTTGGAACTGTTGGGAATGCGCTGACTAGACCATGTACATGAGCAAGTAAAGAAAAAGCACTTGAACTGGGATATATATTTGAATTGCAGAGAGGATGCACTTAGCCAATGTAGTTTTGTCAATAGTCGACTACATTTCATGAACACATTGAGACGGCCTATAGATTACCTTCACATGCACCAGTTCTCTGTCCCAGGTGCAACATGGTGATATTATGTCAAAGCAGTGACAACGATGATGATAATTGAAACACTACATCAGGTTTAATGGCCGTTGTCAGTGTGTGGTTAATGAAATCATTGGGATGTATTTCTGCTTCGTCTGAATTCTCCTTAATTCTACATGCTCCAGTGCTCTATTAGATCATTAAAGAGCGACTAGCGACTACCAAACACTGTGGTCACACACACACGCACACTGACGCACACACACACACCAACACACGACACGCACGCAAACGCACAATGTCTGTGAATCAGAGGAGCACCAATCACAGACCCATTAAATAATCAGACAGGTTTCTCTCCCATTGTGTCCAATCAGAGCAAATGGGTCTCCTGCTCTCTGCTCCTTCGTGATCACTCTTCCCCTGGGCTGGTTGTGTGTGTGTGTGTGTGTGTGTGTGTGTGTGTGTGTGTGTGTGTGTGTGTGTGGGGGGGGGTTCTAACCTGTGAGAAACAGGACCTGTGATTAGAGTGGCGCACATTGGCATTACATGGCTCGTGCGTGTGTGCATGAGTGCGTGCGTGCATGTGTGCGAGCGTGTGTGCATGTGTGCGTGCGTGTGTGTGTGTGCTGCACATTGGCATTACACAGTTCATCTCACCCAATGACCCAGACAAAAAAAGGCTTCAACTGGAAAATATCTTCCACCCTGAAAAGAATCTTGTTCCCTATTTTTCTAGGGTCTCTCTCTCACTCGCTTCCTCTCTCTCTCTCTCTCTCTCTCTCTCTCTCTACCTTATCCTCCATCCTCCCTGTGGAACCCAACAAACTTTTCCTCCTGAGTCTGCTCAGACAGATGAGTGTTCAGACGGAGAGAGATGGAAGAGCAGGAGACCCAGTAAAGCTTTTAATCTGTAAATGGAGCGAGAGGTATCCAGTAATGGTCATTTAAGCATTAAGCCCTCCTCCGTCCGCCTCATTTCTGCTTCCTAATGCTCCTTAAACATTTATGACCCTGATGATAACAAAGGAAGACTGCAGCCTAATCAGATCAATGCTGGTTAAAAACCTAACTCTGAACTGCACAGGATTCAGCCATTGGCGGGGAGAAGAAAGCACAACTCATATCTGGCTCCATATCAGCTTTTAAAGCAAGCATCAGTCCTCCTTATTATAGGCAGTAAATAAACTGCATTGTGATACTGACTGTCTGTAGGAATCCAACACACACCTGCTTCCTTGATCACTTACTTTGCAGTGTAGTCCTCTCTCTCTCTCTCTTTCTCTCTTTCTCTCTAGCACTCTATCTCTCTCTCTCTAGCTCTCTCTCTCTCTCTCTAGCTCTCTCTCTCTCTCTTTCTCTCTAGCACTCTCTCTCTCTCTCTCTAGCTCTCTCTCTAGCTCTCGCTCTCTCACTCTCTCTCTCGCTAGCTCTCTCCCTCTAGCTCTCTCTCTCCCTCTCTAGCTCACCCTCTAGCTCTCTCTCTCCCTCTCTAGCTCTCTCTCTAGCTCTCTCTCTCTAGCTCTCTCTCTCTAGCTCTCTCTCTAGCTCTCTAGCTCTCTCTCTCTAGCTCTCTCTCTCTAGCTCTCTCTCTAGCTCTCTCTAGCTCTCTCTCTCTCTCTCTCTCTTTCTCTCTCTGTTTCTCTCCATCGGTTTGAAATGGAGAGATATGTACTCTCTGAATAGCTGAGACTGCAGTCAGAGATTGGGGTGGCTGTGAATAGCCGGGCAGATAAAGATGGATTTCATTCAAAAATGGATGGAGAAACGGCGTCTGTCTCTGGGTGGTACAGAACGACTCATTCTACTCCGTCTAAATGGCTTCTATTGGGAGTGATGAGATTCAGTCCCCACTCCCCACAGACTGCGTCCTGCAGCATTACAGGGTCACATGGGTTAAATGGCCTAATAAGGAAAATGCACACTGCATTACACACTGCATTACAACACAGACACACACACTGCATTACAACACAGACACACACACTGCATTACAACACAGACACACACACTGCATTACAACACAGACACACACACCGTGGAACTCTCCAGCTATCAGGATCTGTATTCACACTTGAGATGTTTATTTCCATCCACATGCACAAACCAACTGGCTGAATTCTACCAAGATGCACTAATGTATGGAGTGCTGAGCTGCAGGGTATTTGCAGGAGTTTGTTGGTGGTGCGAAATAAAGATCATTTGATTGGCTGCGGCGGTGCATTTTGTAGGCAGTAAATGATACAACTACAATAACATGGTCTTCCTTATCGATTTCTCTCAGGAAGCACGCAGGGTCTGTCTACAGGTGTAAACGTATTGTTATCCCTACAGATCACCGTTGTGCTCTGGCTGGCTGGCTGCAGTGGCTGTGAAGTGAACACACCCGTTGCTTCTCTGGGCTCTCACACACACACACTCACACACACACACACACACACACACACACACACACACACACACATACAACAAAATCATCACCACATTGGCTTTTCATCAGCGTTCAGACATTCGGTCTTTACTGTTTGCTGTATCAGTATGTAATTAGTGACTATGAATTGCTGCGGTAAGATCCAGAAGAGTGTGTGTGTGTGTGTGTGTGTTTCTCTGTGTCTGTGTGTGTGTGTGCGCGTACATGTGTGTGTGTCCACTGCCTATCGCTGTGGCATAACTTTATGCCCCTTCATTATACTTACCCCCCCGCCCCAGTTTGCTGACTAATGGAGCCTTTATTCTTAATGAGTGTTGCTCTTGTTCCTCTATCTCTTGCCCCCCTCATTACCTCTCTATCTCTCACCCCTCTCTTCCTCTCTTCTATTCCTCCCCCGGCTTCTTCTACCATCACCTCATCCTCCCTTCTTCAATTCAATTACAACTCCCATCCTGCCATCCTCTCCTCTGCCTCATCCCCCCCTTAACACTCATTCTCTTCCTCCATCTCTCACACATTCTCTCTCTCTCTCTCTCTCTGTCTCTGTCTCTGTATCTCTCTCTGTCTCTGTCTCTGTCTCTGTCTCTGTCTCTGTATCTCTCTCTCTCTCTATGTCTCTGTCTCTCTCTCTCTCTCTCTCTCTCTCTCTCTCTCTCTGTCTCTCTCTCTCTCTCTCTCTCTCTATGTCTCTGTCGCTCTCTCTCTCTCTCTCTCTCGCTTTGTCTCTGTCTCTGTCTCTCTCTCTGTCTCTCTCTCTCTCTCTCTCTCTATGTGCGCGCACATAGACTGTCTTCTCTTGAGAGCCACGTCTGCCTACAACAACCAAGGCTATTGCTCACCGAGTCTGTACATAGTCAAAGCTTTCCTTAATTCTGGGTCAGTCACAGTGGTCAGGTTTTCTGCCTCTCTGTTTAGGGCCAAATATTATTCTAGTTTCCTCTCTCCCTCTCTCCTTCTCTCTCAGTGGATCCTCTCTCACATACAATGCATTCGGAAATTATTCAGACCCCTTTGTCTTTTTCCACATTTTGTTACATTACAGCCTTAAAGCACCTTTGACAGCGATTATAGCCTCGAGTTTTCAAGGGTATGACACTTCAAGCGTGGCACACCTGTATTTGGGGAGTTTCTCCCTTTCTTCTTTGCAGATCATCCCCAGCTCTGTCAGGTTATTTTCAGCTATTTTCTGGTCTCACCAGAGATGTTCGATCGGGTTCAAGTCCGGGCTCTGGCTGGGCCCTGGCTGGGCCACTCAAGGACATTCAGAGACTTGTTCCGAAGCCACTCCTGCGATGTCTTGGCTGTGTGCTTAGGGTCGTTGTCCTGTTGGAAGGTCACTTCCCTGACCAAGGACCTTCTCCCCCGATTGCTCAGTTTGGCCGGGAGGCCAGCTCTAGGAAGAGTCTTGGTGGTTCCAAACTTGTACCATTTAAGAATGTTGGAGGCCACTGCATTCTTGGGGACCTTCAATGCTGCCAAAATATTTTGGTACCCTTCACCAGATCTGTGCCTCGACACAATTCTTTCTCGGGGCTCTACTGACAATTCCTTCGAGCACATGGCTTTTGCTCTGACATGCACCGTTAACTGTGTGACCTTAAATAGACAGGTGTGTGCCTTTCCAAATCATGTCCAATCAATTGAATTGACCTGAGCTCAATTTCGAGTCTCCTAGCAAAGGGTCTGAATACTTATGTAAGTAAGCTATTTCTGTTTTTAGTTTTAGTGAATGTGCAAAAATGTGTAAAAACCTGTTTTCCCTTTGTCATTGTGGGGTATTGTGTGTAGATTGATGAGGGAAAAATAAATGTCATCCATTTTAGAATAAGGCTGTAACGTAACAAAATGTGGAAAAAGGCAAGGGGTCTGAATACTTTCCGAATGCACTGTGTGCTCCTTCTCTCCCTCTCTCCATGCCCGTATCCTCTTCCTCTTGCCATCCCTCCAGCTGCTGTGTGTGTGTGTGTGTGTGTGTGTGTGTGTGTGTGTGTGTGTGTGTGTGTGTGTGTGTGTGTGTGTGTGTGTGTGTGTGTGTGTGTGTGTGTGTGTGTGTGTGGGAGCATGTGCTGGTACGGGACAGAGCAGCAGTGTCTTTTGTCCGGCCCGTCTGGCCTGGCTACGCCTCGCCAGCTGCTACTCTGCTCACTCTGTTAATAACCCAACATCTTATTTATGGTCTGTCGTTTGTTTTAGCGGCGTCAGTGGCTTTCAAGTTCCCAGGTGTGCCAGCACACCATTTAGACCAGTACCCTTCTGTACATAAGTGTCTTCTCTTTCCCTCTCTCAATCTGCCAAGCCTTACTGCCTATCTGTCCTTTTTACTGTATCTCTCTCTCGCTCTACCGCCATCGATTCGTCCTCTCTCTCTCTCTCTCTCTCTACCTCTCCCTCTCTCTCCCCTTCTTTGTCCTATCCGTTAACTTCAGATAGACCTGAAATCTCTCCTGACGGAGGACCTGTTTATCATGTCTCTCTCTATCAGTCCAACTCTCTATCTGCATCTCTCTCTCTCTCTCTTTCTAGCTCTCTTCCTTTCTCTATGACCATGCTCTACATCTTCCAGTCAGAGCATTCCCAATAGAATTCTAAATTCCCCCAGCAACATGACTGTGAACTAAATATAGTTAATCACTCACAAACGAGCAAATTAAAAGGTTAGGCACTACACTTCTTTCTCCTCCTTTCTTGTATCTCTTTCCATCTCTCTCTTCATAGTTCACTCTCTCTTCTCTTTGTCTAGTTCTCATCAGAGATTAGGTAAGTGTAGAGAGAAGGGAGAGCTAGCAAGAAAGGAGGGGAGGGTTGGAAGAGGGTAGATGGGAGGTGAGGGTTAGAGGTGTGTAGATAGGAGGTGAGGGTTGGAGGAGGGTAGATAGGAGGTGAGGGTTGGAGGAAGTAGATAGGAGGTGAGAGGAGGGTTGGAGGAGGGTAGATCGGAGGTGAGAGGAGGGTTGGAGGAGGGTAGATAGGAGGTGAGGGTTGGAGTAGGGTAGATAGGTGGTGAGGGTTAGAGGAGGGTAGATAGGTGAGGGTTAGAGTAGGGTAGATAAGAGGTGGGGGTTGGAGGAGGGTAGATAGGAGGTGAGGGTTGGAGGAGGGTAGATAGGAGGTGAGGGTTGGAGGAGGGTAGATAGGAGATGAGGGTTGGAGGAGGGTAGATGGGAGGTGAGGGTTAGAGGAGGGTAGATAGGTGAGGGTTAGAGGAGGGTAGATAGGAGGTGAGGGTTGGAGGAGGGTAGATAGGAGGTGAGAGTTAGAGGAGGGTAGATAGGAGGTGAGGGTTGGAGGAGGGTAGATAGGTGAGGGTTAGAGGAGGGTAGATAGGTGGTGAGGGTTAGAGGAGGGTAGATAGGTGAGGGTTAGAGGAGGGTAGATATGAGGTGAGGGTTGGAGGAGGGTAGATAGGAGGTGAGGGTTGGAGGAAGTTAGATAGGAGGGTTGGAGGAGGGTAGATAGGAGGTGAGGGTTAGAAGAGGGTAGATAGGAGATGAGGGTTAGAGGAGGGTAGATAGGAGGTGAAGTGGGAAGAAGGAGAGAGATCAGATGAGGTGAGTTGAGAGGAAGGGGAGAGAGTTGAGAAGAAGGAAGGTAAGAGGGTGGAGGAGGAGGGGTGAGAGGAAAGTGTACAGAGAAGAGAGAGAGGGATGAGGGAGAGGGATTTGGACCAAGAGAGAGGGGGTGAGGTGCAGGGTCGATATCTGAGCAGCTGACATACTGTAAATCCCTCATGCATGTAAATAATTCATAATTACATCTCTTTCCTCGCTGGTCATCACTCTTTTTTTTATCACTATCGCTCTGTTCCCTACTGTACCTCTGTTCTCCTCTCCAATATTCAATAGCCAACACTCCAACTCTTGCTTTGCCTTTCTCTTTCCTCTCTTCATTGCTCTTCTCTTTCTGATGAATCTAAAGCCTGCTCTCTAATTTTACACTCTACTCTCTTGCTCATTATTTCTCTCCCTCTCTCACACTCTCTCTCTCTCTCCCTCTCCTAATGATAGATCAGGGTTGTTTTGTGATAGGGAGGAAAAGAGGACAGGCTTGTTGTCACTTACGTTATGGCGATTGATAAATAACTGGTGATTCATGTAGCTATGCAGGACTGGATTGGGCTGGGCTGGGTTGGGTTGGGTTGGGTTGGGCTGGGTTGGGTTTGGCTGGGTTGGGCTGGGTTGGGTTGGGTTGGGCTGGGTTGGGCTGGGTTGGGCTGGGTTGGGTTGTGTTGGGCTGGGTTGGGCTGGGCTGGGTTGGGTTGGGCTGGGTTGGGCTGGGCTGGGTTGGGTTGGGTTGTGTTGGGCTGGGCTGGGTCGTGTTGGGCTGGGTTGGGCTGGGTTGGGCTGGGTTGTGTTGGGCTGCGCTGGGTTGGGTTGGGCTGGGCTGGGTTGGGTTGGGTTGTGTTGGGCTGGGTTGGGCTGGGTTGTGTTGGGCTGGGTTGGGCTGGGCTGTGTTGGGTTGGGCTGGGTTGGGTTGTGTTGGGTTGGGCTGGGTTGGGCTGGGTTGTGTTGGGCTGGTTTGGGCTGGGTTGGGTTGGGTTGGGCTGGGATGGGTTGGGTTGGGCTGGGTTGGGCTGGGTTGTGTTGGGCTGGTTTGGGCTGGGTTGGGTTGGGCTGAGTTGGGTTGGGCTGAGTTGTGTTGGGCTGGGCTGGGCTGGGTTGGGTTGGGTTGGGCTGGGTTGGGCTGGGTTGTGTTGGGCTGGGTTGTGTTGGGCTGGGTTGTGTTGGGCTGGGTTGGGTTGGGCTGGTTTGGGCTGGGTTGGGTTGGGTTTGGCTGGGTTGGGCTGGGTTGGGCTGGGCTGGGTTGGGCTGGGCTGGGTTGGGTACATAGGGAGACTGATGTTGCGTTCATAACCAAGTGGGAAGGCGATATTTACCACATACAACTGGTAAAAATCAATTAGAACGCCACTCAAACTCATAATTACCAGTGGAAAACTAGTCTGACATGCTGACCTCTGACATCACCTAGTGAAGAAATGACCTCGATAACAACACTTTCGGCAGTTAAATGTAACAACCAAACATTACTTATAAAACTCAATCTATTAATATGGTTTACTTTTAGTTTATGGTTCATGCAGCTTGTTGGCCAATAGCCAATCAACGTTTCTCAATGAGTTCAAAGCACCTGAACGCATCCAACTGGTATTCATAACTAGTAATTACCACCTTCCCACTTGGTTATGAACGCGGCATTTGAGAGAGGAACAGGGGAAGAGGGAGGAGAAAGATGGTGAGAGAAAGCAGGTGAGAGACAGGTAGGAGTGATGTGAGGCCAGTAGGTATTTTCATATCTTATAAGTGATCGATAGTGGCGTTTATTCTGGAGCCGACTGTACTGTGGGCTCAAATAAATAATCATAATCACAAAACGCCCCAAGATTGATTTTTATAGAATTATCATTATTTTTTTCTTTGGCAGATTCGCTTATTGGTCCTTGGGGGTATTCAAATGAAACACACACACACACGCACACTCACACACACACACACTGAACAACATATTACAACATATTTAAGTTTCTGTCAAGCTACGGAACTGAATGACATGTGAGGTGGTAATTCAACTGTGTGTAAATGCGTGTTTTCATGTGTGTGTGTGTGTGGGGGGGGTATAAGGATGCACAAGTTGACTCATAATAACCACGGGGCGGGTGTATTTAGGGTCATGAAATATTGTGTGGATGAAGGTCGGGTGTGAGAAAATAAAGCAATTCATATCTATAGGCTACATTGAGGCTTTTCTTTCATTATTCTTTATCTGGCGTTAGTGAGTAAGCCTAAGCTTTAGGCCCTAACTGCCCACGCGCCATATACACACCAATGGCCAAATGCTTTGGAAACTTGGGCAGGAAAAGTTCATGTTGATCCACTGAGGCAAAAAGGACAATGTAAGAGTTTAATTCAATAAGAGACAAGCTGTGAAATGGAGAGTTGAAAATAAAGAAAACTGTGAGCCAGAACAACAGCCTAATGTTTGGGAAAGATGTTATGTGGGAAGACTGTGAGGCGCTATAGGCCTACAAATTCAACAGTCACAAGACGGGAGACAAATATATCACATCAATGGAATTGTACTGTTGAGATGGGTTGAATTGAATATGAACTGAAATCTGGACCAGAGGCGTAGTGCAGTTTCGTTGGGGCCAAATGAATTGTGTATATTTTTTTTTGCCATGGGTCAGAGAGAAAAATGTGCAGTTTTATAGCTAACCTCATGCTATGTTACACATTTTTCAAGAGTTCTATTCCGCTAGCCAGCACCTCGCCTAAATAGGTGTGCTTTCGCATCTACGTTAGACATTTTTCCACGAAACTGAGACAAATGTTGGTGTTTTACAGCTCAGGGTGTCTTGAAAGATGTGAAACTCCACAAATATGTGTCTTAATATTAAAAGGATTTTAAATATATATTTTGATAGACCAAAGTAGCAGCTATCACACCATGTAAAGAAACCTCTTAATTATTTGAATCTTCATCAAATGCAACTAAATGAATGAATGTCAACTCTGTCAGACACCATAAAAGGCATTTAATTTGAACAATTCATGTCCAACAAGTGTTTAAAGGCCTTTTTTAAATTCTAACATTTAGATGATTCAAATATGTAGTACAAATCTCCAAAATGATTTTTGTTCTGTTTTATAACACTATTAAATTATCCAGTGCTAATTTCATTAGCTTTTTGGCATATTTTTTATAGATTTAGAACGTAGAACAACATTTAGAAACCAAACATTATCCCTTAGGTCTAACACAGTAAATACTTGAATTGTTTAAGCATATGTTGCAGAACAGTGATTGCAATATTTTTTCGGATTGTTGATAACAGAAATGTATCTTAAGAGGGGGGATGACGGAGATGACAAGCCACTGACAGAGTTGACAACCGATACTCAAAACAGACATGTTTTTGCCTCTGAAAATAAAAGTTCAATACAAACATTTGCAAAATATGGAAAAATTATCCATTTGAAAATCCCCAATAAAAACGTATCAGATCTTTTTAGACAAAAATCTTACGGAGTTCATGTTTTACGAATTTGACAAAAATTCATTTTTTTTGTTCTTCATTCAAGTTGTATACACAGTAGCAATTCAGTTTTTCCTCATTTGCTTTATGACTCTTAAACCTAAATAAATGTAACATATTGAACCAAAATTCATATTGTATTTTAATCTATAAGGGAGATGGAGTTAACAAGTTATTGTTGTGACCATGGTGATTCCAATATTGTTTGTTTAAATCTATCAAAAGTAGAGAACTTTACAGGCCATGAGGGTTCTTGTTGCATTACCGTACATGGACTGAGGACATGAATAAAGGGTCCTTATGCTCATTCCTGATTAATTAAGAGTCTGAAGGAGTTGATCAAATCGTCAGACACATCTTTCATGAAAGTTTTGAGATAAATATTCGTTAAAGTCACAGAGGGCTATTGCAAGAAACTACAGTATATATGATCATTTTTCAGTTCATGTCCATTATTGCTATTTAAAAAAAAAATTTAAACACTATTTTGAAAGTTTGAAATTGCGATCCTTTGCTCCAGACAAGGGCATTTCCAGGTATACAGCCGACATGGAAATTAATAATATATTTTTTTAAATCCCTTATAAAATTCCCCTACATTCACCTACTTAATTACATTTTAAGATCAAATAATGCAACAAAATCCATAATTTTCTATTTAGAAAATAAAGTTTCCCTTTCGGATAAGGATTGTCCCAACTTTCAAGAATCCCTGAGCTAATTTCCTGCTCTTCTACACATTTTGCCATAAGGCTGAGAGAAATGTTTGGCTGATTATTTGATTATTTGCTATCTGTGGGGTCGCGACCTCCAGGGGAACTGAAAGATTTGCATTTTCTCCCCGGTCTCTAAACGTCCTTGCTGCTCGAGAGAAGCAGAGATGAAAGAGAGAACTTTACAAATGTCAACTTCACTGAACAAAACTATGAACACATCAGAACACAAAGTGTTGTTCCCATGTTTCATGAGCTGAAATCAGAGCATCACCCGAATTCAGGTTGGCACATTTTCAATCTGCACAATCTCGAACAGCCTACTGTCATGAAAAGTCATGGACATTTGTTTAATAATTTAATGTAATTCATGAAGGCACACTGAAATGTGAAATATTATCAATCACTTTAAAATCGACATATCTACCGTTATCGGTATGACTCTTCAGTGCATGTCTACGTGTGTGCCGGTGCGAGTGTACCGTTGCCCGAGAAGAGAGGGCGTGACATTTCAGTGGCAGGTATAAGATAATGAAAGTACAACAGACTAACAACATAGCCAATTCAAAAGCTAACTTGTAACAGTTGTCTTGCTAGTTAACTAGCTAACTAGGCATCAATGTAGTTGTCGCCTTTTCAGCGGCACTGTATATAGCCTAAATAAATCTGGACTTTTGGAAAGCTGGGATTCCCCCCTATTAAACAGTAGCCATGGAAAACTCCATCCAAAACGATTTTTTGGTATTTGTTACATTGGTCCATTGTTGATTCGTCCATTGTTGATTCGTCCATTGTTGATTCGTCCATTGTTGCTGTGTTTTGCATCATAAAATGCATCATACAGGGATGATTTCTGTATTTTGAACGTTACATAAATTGAAAACTTGATTGCTGACAAGCAAAACATTTTGGGACTATGTCAACAATGGACTAATGAAAGAAATACCAAAATATAGTTGTTGGGTGGAGTTTTCCTTTAAACATATTCTAAGGAAAGCTTAATTGACAAATAACTTGCTGTGCATAGATCTCCCCTGAAACATTAATACTTGAGCCTTACATATAAACATGTTGAGTTAGATACCTTGCTTTGATGTAGCCTACCTTATCCATTTGTTCCCTGATTCATTGAATGAGGGAATCATTTAATAAAGACAAAAGTATTTGGTTTGTTACCCAATGTTTTATGTCCTCCAGGATAGCTACTGAGTGTGCAGGCTTTTGTTCAAGCCCTGGTCTAACCATATTGTACCCTAAAGAGCAGTTGCTCAACAGGACCTTGATATGCAGAATTGGGTGTTTCAGGACTGGATCAAAAGCCCAGCCTGCACACGCAGGAGCTCTCCAGATGCTGGGTTGACCACATTTAAGTGCCTTGATCAAGTGCACAATGGCAGGAGATGGTAGGCCCACATGGGATCAGACACAGCAGCCTTCCAGTATCAATTATGTTCACTTTTACGTTTTCCACACAGGTTATAATCAGTGATGTAAAGTACTTAAGTAAAAATACTTTAAAGTACTATTAAGTAGTTTTTTGAGGTATCTGTACTATTTATATTTTTTACGAATTTTACTCCACTACATTCCTAAAGAAAATAATGTCACACCCTGATCTGTTTCACCTGTCGTTGTGATTGTCTCCACCCCTTGCAGGTGTCGCTTATTTTCCCTGGTGTATTTATCCCTGTTTCCTGTCTCTCTGTACCAGTGTATTTATCCCTGTTTCCTGTCTCTCTGTGCCTGTGATAAAGTGCGTCTCGGTGAGAGGTGTAGGAGTCAGGCGCAGGAGAGCAGGGATTTTCTTTGAGAAGCGTGTTTAATGTAAAGATCTGTACACATAGTCCACCAATACAAAATTGGCCCAGATGAATGTCCAAACAACGCGCTTGAAGGAAAACAAACTCGTGTCAGTACACGGAGGAACAACCACAGTTCCGACACTACATACACATACGTCAATGCGAAAACAATAAACCGCATAGAATACTGAACGCTAATACTCACAAGCTTAATCCTGCACGAATTACGGCAGGTAACAGGTGCCCTATATACCCACAGAAATCAAAGCAATTGAAACCAGGTGTGAAAAGGAACACAGACAAAACAACCAGAAAAAGAAAAAGGGATCGGTAGTGGCTAGTAGACCGGCGACGCCGAGCACCGAGCGCCGCCCGAACAGGTAGAGGAGTTACCTTCGGTAGAAGTCGTGACAGTGCCCTCCCCCTCCCCCTGATGCGAGGCTCCTGCAGCGCGACGACGCCGGCCTCGAGGATGACCCGGAGGACGAGGCGCAGGGTGATCCGGATGGAGGCGGTGAAACTCCCTTAGCATAGGTGGATCCAGTACGTCCTCCACCGGCACCCAGCATCTCTCCTCCGGACCGTACCCCTCCCAGTCCACGAGGTACTGAAGACCCCCCACCCGACGCCTCGAGTCCAGTATGGACCGAACTGCATACGCCGGCGCCCCCCGATGTCCAGGGGGGGGGGGCGGAGGGACCTCCCGCACCTCATCTTCTTGAAGCGGACCAGCCACCACCGGCCTGAGGAGAGACACATGAAACGAGGGGTTAATACGGTAATACGGGGGGAGCTGTAACCTATAACACACCTCGTTTATTCTCCTCAGAACTTTGAATGGCCCCACAAACCGCAGACCCAGCTTCCGGCAGGGCAGGTGGAGGGTCAGGTTTCGGGTCGAGAGCCAGACCCGGTCCCCCGGTGTGTACACCGGGGCCTCGCTGCGGTGGCGGTCGGCACTGGCCTTCTGCCGCCCTTCGGCCCGTTTAAGGTACCCGTGGGCGGCCTCCCAGGTTTCCCTTGAGCGTCTCACCCAATCGTCCACCGCAGGAGCCTCGGTCTGGCTCTGATACCATGGTACCAGGACCGGCTGATAGCCCAACACACATTGGAAGGGCAACAGGTTCGTAGAGGAGTGGGGGAGTGAGTTCTGGGTCATCTCTGCCCAGGGGATGTACTTCGCCCACTCCCCTGGCCGGTCCTGGCAATACGACCGCAGAAACCTACCCACATCCTGGTTCACTCTTTCCACCTGCCCATTACTCTCGGGGTGAAACCTAGAGGTTAGGCTGACCGAGACCCCCAAACGTTCCATGAATGCCTTCCACACCCTGGACGGGAACTGGGGACCCCGATCAGAAACAATATCCTCAGGCACCCCGTAGTGCCGGAAGACGTGAGTAAACAGGGCCTCCGCCGTCTGTAGGGCCGTAGGGAGACCGGGCAAAGGGAGGAGACGACAGGACTTAGAAAACCGATCCACAACGACCAGGATCGTGGTGTTGCCCTGTGACGGTGGCAGATCGGTCAAGAAGTCAACCGACAGGTGTGACCAAGGCCGCTGTGGAACGGGAAGGGGTTGTAACTTCCCTCTGGGCAGGTGCCTAGGAGCCTTGCACTGAGCGCACACTGAGCGGGAGGACACATAAACCCTCACGTCCTTGGCTAAAGTGGGCCACCAGTACTTCCCACTAAGACATCGCACCGTCCTCCCGATCCCCGGGTGACCAGAGGAGGGGGACGTGTGAGCCCACCAAATTAACCTGTCTCTAACCTCCAGCGAAACATACACCCGTCCCGCTGGACACTGTGGTGGAGTAGGCTCAACACGCGATGCTCGCTCAATGTCTGCGTCCACCTCCCACCTTACAGATGCCACTAGACAAGAAGCCGGGAGGATGGGCGCAGGATCAATGGCCCACTCCTCCGTATCATATAGTCGGGACAGTGCGTCTGCCTTAGTGTTCTGGGAGCCTGGTCTATAGGAGATGGTAAACCTAAATCGGGTGAAAAACATGAATATCATCGATGTAAACCACCACACCCTGACCGTGCAGGTTCCTGAGAATCTCATCCACAAAAGATTGGAAGACTGCTGGAGCATTCTTCAACCCGTACGGCATGACGAGGTACTCATAATGGCCGGGTGTGGTACTAAACGTCGTCTTCCACTCATCTCCCTTCCGGATACGCACCAAGTTATATGCACTCCTGAGATCCAGTTTTGTGAAAAAACGTGCTCCATGAAATGACTCAATCGCCGTGGCAATGAGAGGTAGCGGGTAACTATACCCCACCGTGATGGAATTTAGACCTCTATAGTCAATGCACGGACGCAGACCACCCTCCTTCTTCTTCACAAAAAAGAAACTCGAGGAGGCAGGTGAGATGGAGGGCCGAATGAACCCCTGCCCCAGAGATTCCGATATGTATGTCTCCATAGCCACCGTATCCTCCTGTGACAAGGGATACACGTGACTCCTGGGAAGTGCAGCGCCTACCAGGAGATTTATCGCACAATCCCCTCGTCGATGAGGTGGTAATTGGGTCGCCTTCTTTTTCTTTTTACAGAAGGCGATAGCCAAATCGGCATATTCTGAGGGAATGTGCACGGTGGAGACTTGGTCTGGACTCTCCACCGTTGTAGCACCGATGGAAACTCCTACACACCTGCCTGAGCACTCCTCCGACCACCCCTGTAGAGCCCTCTGTTGCCATGAAATCCTGGGGTTGTGACGGGCCAACCAGGGGATCCCCAACACCACCGGAAACGCAGGAGAATCAATGAGGAAGAGACTAATGCTCTCCTCATGACCCTCCTGCGTAACCATACCCAGTGGAGCCGTGGCCTCCCTGACCAGTCCTGACCCTAATGGTCGGCTATCTAAGGCGTGCACTGGGAAGGGTTTGTCAAGCTGAACAAGGGGAATCCCTAACCTGTTCGCTAAACCGCGGTCAATAAAATTCCCCGCCGCGCCTGAGTCCATACATACATGTGACCAACAGGGGGCTCTGGGTGAGCCTGGTGCCGACTCACCTGAGGTGTCCGGGCAGTGCTCGGCCTGGCGTCTCGACTCCTGGGGGGGCCCCCCCAGCACCGGTCTGCAGTGTGCCCTCTGCGACCACAGCTGGCACAGGAAAGGCCCCCTCCTCCGGTCGCCCTCGCTGCAGCACCTCCTAGCTCCATGGGTGTTGGAGTGGTGGAGCTGGGGGATGGAACTGACAGAACCCGATCTGGACGTCCGCGGGTCGCCAGCAAGTTGTCCAACCGAATGGACATGTCGATCAATTGGTCCAAGGACAAGGTAGTGTCTCTACAGGCCAGCTCCCTACGGACGTCCTCACGCAAACTACACCTATAGTGATCGATCAAGGCCCTGTCGTTCCATCCCGCGCCAGCAGCCAAGGTCCGGAACTCTAGAGCAAAGTCCTGAGCACTCCTCTTCTCCTGCCTCAGATGGAACAGCCGTTCACCCGCCGCTCGACCCTCAGGTGGGTGATCGAACACGGCCCGAAATCGTGAACTCTGGGTAGTGGTCCCTCGCTGAGTCAGGATCGTTCCATACCGCGTTGGCCCACTCCAGGGCTTTACCTGCGAGGCAGGAGACGAGGGCGTTCACGCTCTCACCCCCGCGAAGGAGCCGGACAAACAGTCGCCAGGTATAAGTCCATCTGGAGTAAGAAGCCCTGGCACCCGTCCGCCGTCCCATCGTACTCCCTCGGGAGGGCGAGTCGAATCCCACTGTGCTCAGGCAATGAAGGAGAGGGTAGTGGTACTGGTTAGGGTGTGGCTGATAACGGTGTGGGAAGGCCACCTCTCTCCCATCTCTCCATCGTCGCCATCACCTGATCCATGGCGGTCCCCAGCCGGTGTAACACTGCCGTGTGGTGTTGAACTCGCTCCTCCACGGACCCTGGGAGTGCGTCTGCTCCTGCTGACTCCATAGTTATTGGTGCAGGATTCTGTGATAAAGTGCGTCTCGGTGAGAGGTGTAGGAGTCAGGCGCAGGAGAGCAGGGATTTTCTTTGAGAAGCGTGTTTAATGTAGAGATCTGGACACATAGTCCACCAATACAAAATTGGCCCAGATGAATGTCCAAACAACGCGCTTGAAGGAAAACAAACTCGTGTCAGTACACGGAGGAACAACCACAGTTCCGACACTACATACACATACGTCAATGCGAAAACAATAAACCTCATAGAATACTGAACGCTAATACTCACAAGCTTAATCCTGCACGAATTACGGCAGGTAACAGGTGCCCTATATACCCACAGAAATCAAAGCAATTGAAACCAGGTGTGAAAAGGAACACAGACAAAACAACCAGAAAAAGAAAAAGGGATCGGTAGTGGCTAGTAGACCGGCGACGCCGAGCACCGAGCGCCGCCCGAACAGGTAGAGGAGTTACCTTCGGTAGAAGTCGTGACAGTGCCAGTGTATTTATCCCTGTTTCCTGTCTCTCTGTGCCAGTGTATTTATCCCTGTTTCCTGTCTCTCTGTACCAGTGTATTTATCCCTGTTTCCTGTCTCTCTGTACCAGTGTATTCACCCCTGTTTCCTGTCTCTCTGTAGCAGTGTATTTATCCCTGTTTCCTGTCTCTCTGTACCAGTGTATTTATCCCTGTTTCCTGTCTCTCTGTACCAGTGTATTTATCCCTGTTTCCTGTCTCTCTGTACCAGTGTATTTATCCCTGTGTTTCCTGTCTCTCTGTGGCAGTGTATTTATCCCTGTTTCCTGTCTCTCTGTGCCAGTGTATTTATCCTGTCTCTCTGTGGCAGTGTATTTATCCCTGTGTTTCCTGTCTCTCTGTACCAGTGTATTTATCCCTGTGTTTCCTGTCTCTCTGTGCCAGTGTATTTATCCCTGTGTTTTCTGTCTCTCTGTGCCAGTTTGTCTTGTATGTTCAAGTCAACCAGCGTGTTTTTCCCGTGCTCCTAATTTTCTATTCTCTTCTACTAGTCCTCCCGGTTTTGACCTTTGCCTGTTTTCTGGACTCCATTCCTGCCTGCCCTGACCTTGAGCCTGCCTGCCCTGACCTCAAGCCTGCCTTCCTTTCTGTACCTCTGCATCTTTGAACTGGTTTTGACCTTTTGCCTGTCCACGACCATTCTCTTGCCTACCCCTTTTGGATTGTTAATAAACATCTTGGACTCTAACCATCTGTCTCCTGTGTCTGCATCTGGGTCTCGCCTTGTGATCTTATAAATAATGTACTTTCTACTCCATACATTTTACCTGATGCCCAAAAGTACTCGTTACATTTTGAATGCTTAGCAGGACAGGAAAATGTTCTAATTCACACACTTAAAGGGAAAATCCCTGGTCATCCCTGCTGCATCTCATCTGGCGGACTGTCACGGATTTCCTCCTCTTCATCTGAAGAGGAGAGGCGAAACGGATCAGAGGACCAATATGCGGCGTGGTAAGTGTCCATGGTAAATCTTTAATAAAGAAAGTACTGACACTGCATACAAAACAATAAACAAATGACAACCGTGAAGCTACAACATAGACAATCACCCACAAACAAACAGTGCAACCCAGGCTACCTAAGTATGATTCTCAATCAGAGACAACTAATGACACCTGCCTCTGATTGAGAACCATACTAGGCCGAAACATAGAAATGCCCCAAAACATAGAAAAACAAACATAGACTGCCCACCCAACTCACGCCCTGACCAACTAAATAAATACAAAACAAAGGAAATAAAGGTCAGAACGTGACACGGACTCACTAAACACAAATGCTTTGTTTGTAAATGATGTCTGAGTGTTGGAGTGTGCCCCTGGCTATCATTAAATTTTAAAAACAAGAAAATCGTGCTGTCTGTTTTGCTTAATATAAGGAATTTCAAATGATTTATACTTTTACTTTTGATACTTAAGTATATTTATAACCAAATACTTTAAAACTTTTACTCTAGTAGTATTTTACTGGGTGACATTTACTTGAGTCATTCTCTATTAGGGTATCTTTACTTTTACTCAAGTATGACAATTGGCTACTTTTTCTATCACTGGCTATAATAGTCATGAAAATGTGGTGAAGTCATGGAAAATGTGTATGAACCCTTAAATGTGAATAATTAGAGGTGTCTATAGCACATCGTCTAATGGAACAACGTTGAAAAAGACATCTCCTGCACTTCTTTCATCCCTAGACAAGCACTGTGCACGGCCCCATGTCGCAAGGATCTGTACACAATTCCTGTAAATGTCCCAGTTCTTCCACAGCCTGCATACTCACCAGACATGTCACCCATTGAACATGTTTGGGATGCTCTGGATCAACGTGTACGACAGAATGCTCCAGTTCCCACCAATATCTAGCAACTTCGCACAGCCAGTGAAGAGGAGCGGGACAACATTCCGCAGGCCACAATCAACAGCCTGATCAACTTTATGCGAAGGAGATGTGTCGCGCTGCATGAGGCAAATGGGAGTCACACAAGCTACTGACTGGTTTTCTGATTCATGCCACTACCCTTTTAGCTGACCTTAACCCTGATCGTAACCATTTAACCCAACTTCTAACCTTAACCCTGACCTTAACCATTTAACCCAACTCCTAACCTTAACCCTGACCTTAACCATTTAACCCAACTCCTAACCTTAACCCTGACCTTAACCCTAACCCCTAAACCCAACGTTAGTGTAATCCACCTAGCTATCGTTAGCCACAACAAATTGGAATTTGTAGCATATCATACATTTTGCGAATTTGTAGCATGTTGTATGTTTAACAAATTTGTAACATATTCAAATCAAATTTTATTGGTCACATACACATATTTAGAATATGTTATTGTGGGTGTAGTGAAATGCTTGTGTTCCTAGTAATATCTAACAATTCACAACAATATACACAAATCTAAAGTAAAAGAATGCAGTTAAGAAATTTATAAATATTAGATTGAGCAATGTCGGAGTGGCATTGACTGAAATACAGTAGAATAAAATACAGTATATATACATATGAAATGAGTAAAGCAGTATGTAAACATTATTACGGTGACTAGTGTTCCATTATTAAAGTGACTAGTGTTCTAGTGGTTAGAGAGTTGGGCCAGTAACCGAAAAGGTTGCTGGATCGAATCCCCGATCTGACAAGGTAAAAATCTGTCATTCTGCCCCTGAACAAGGCAGTTAACCCACTGTTCCCCGGGCACGGAAGACGTGGATGTCGAATATGGCTGCCCTCCGATTCAGAGAGGTAGGGGGCTGCGTAAGACACATTTCAATTGAATGCATTCAGCTGTTCAACTGACTAGGTATCCCCCTTTCAGTACGAAAGTGACCAGTGATTCCATGTCTATGTATATAGGGCAGCAGCCTCTAAGGTGCAGGGATGAGTAACCGGGCTACCACCCGGTTGTTTGTTTTTCTAATTCATAAACATCATACAATTGTGGTTCGTAACATATCATATGAAATGGATGATGGACATCCACAAATTAATACAGTTGAAGTCTGAAGTTTACATACACCTCAGCCAAATACATTTCAACTCAGTTTTTCACAATTCCTGACATATAATCCGAGTAAAAATTCCCTGTCTTAGGTCAGTTAGGATCACCACTTTATTTTAAGAATATGAAATGTCAGAATAATAGCAGAGAGAATGATTTATTTCAGCTTTTATTTATTTTATCACATTCCCAGTGGGTCAGAAGTTGACATAAACTCAATTAGTATTTGGTAGCATTGCCTTTAAATTGTTTAACTTGGGTCAAACGTTTCAGGTAGCCTTCCACAAGCTTCCCACAATAAGTTGGGTGAATTTTGGCCCATTCCTCCTGACAGAGCTGGTGTAACTGAGTCAGGTTTGTAGGCCTCCTTGCTCGCACACACTTTTTCAGTTCTGCCCACAAATTTTCTATAGGATTGAGGTCAGGGCTTTGTGATGGACACTCCAATACCTTAACTTTGTTGTCCTTAAGCCATTTTGCCACAACTTCCAAATGGTCATAGTCCATTTGGAAGACCCATTTGCGACCAAGCTTTAACTTCCTGACTGATGTCTTGAGATATTGCTTCAATATATCCACATCATTTACTTTCCTCATGATGCCATCTATTTTGTGAAGTGCACCAGTCCCTCCTGCAGAAAAGCACCCCCACAACATGATGCTGCCACCCCCGTGCTTCACGGTTGGGATGGTGTTCTTCGGCTTGCAAGCCTCACCCTTTTTCCTCCAAACATAACGATGGTCATTATGGCCAAACAGTTCTATTTTTGTTTCATCAGACCAGAGTACATTTCTCCAAAAAGTACGATCTTTGTTGCAAACCGTAGTCTGTCTTTTTTTTGGTGGTTTTGGAGCAGTGGCTTCTTCCTTGCTGAGGGGCCTTTCAGGTTATGTCGATATAGGACTCATTTTACTGTGGATATAGATGGTTGTGTACCTGTTTCCTCCAGCATCTCCACAAGGTCCTTTGCTGTTGCTCTGGGATTGATTTGCACTTCTTGCGCCAAAAGTACATCCATCTCTAGGAGACAGAAGGCATCTCCTTCCTGACGCAGTATGACAGCTGCGTGGTCCCATGGTGTTTATGCTTGCATACCATTGTTTGTACAGAGGAACATGGTACTTTCAGGTGTTTGGAAATTGCTCCCATGGATGAACCAGACTTGTGGAGGTCTACAATATTTTTCTGAGTTCTTGGCTGATTTCTTTTGATTTTCCCATGATGTCAAGTAAAGAGTTTGAAGGTAGGCCTTGAAGGTATCCCATAGGTACACCTCCAATTGACTCAAACTATGTCAATTGACCTATCAGAAGCTTCTAAAGCCATGACATAATTTTCTGGAAATTTCCAAGCTGTTTAAAGGCATAGTCAACTTACTGTATGTAAACTTCTGACCCACTGGAATTGTGATACAGTGAATTATAAGTGAAATAATCTGTCTGTAAACAATTGTTGGAAAAATTACTTGTGTCATGCACAAAGTAGATGTCCTAACAGACTTGCCAAAACTATAGTTTGTTAACAAGAAATTTGTGGAGTGGTTGAAAAACGAGTTTTAATGACTCCAACCTAAGTGTATGTAAACTTCCGACTTCAACTGTACATACAGTACCATACCAAACGTAACATATCACACTCATTGGAGAATCCCGGATTTACGTACTTTATAATATGAAATGCTCTGAGACCAGGTTGTATAGTCGGGTTGTTGAGGAGTGGTTATTAGCAATTGCGGGGGGTGAACAAACAGCTGACCCATGTATCACTAGTGTGTGTGTGTGTGTGTGTGTATTGCCAAGGGATGTGGAGAAGAACAGGCTACTGTAATTGAATCGGAGTCTAATCCTCCTGTGTAGCTCAGTTGATGGCGCTTGCCACTCCAGGGTTGTGGGTTCCATTCCCACGGGGGACCAATACGGAAACGTATCCACTCACTACAGTAAGTCGCTCTGGATAAGAGTGACTGCTAAACGTCTTAAATGTAAACAACAGTGAGCGAGATCAAGCACACACATCCTCATTTCATTCAGCCTCATTATATCTCTACCACCAGCTGGTTATGTCTCTGTTTTCATTCTTCCCCTGCGAGACAATCAAATAAACATGAAATGGTGTTTCGCACCAACAAAACACCACAAAAGACTCCTAGCGGCTTGGCAAATCTACTCCCAGGCACAATAATGATTCAAAGAAAAAACTGTAAGAGACACGTGTGTGTGTGTGTGTGTGTGTGTGTGTGTGTGTGTGCGTGCGTGCGTGCGTGCGTGCGTGCGTGCGTGTGTGCATGCGTTTGTGTGTGTGTGTGGTCTGAGAGAAGGGGTGTCTGAGAGCAAGAGTGAGAGAGACAGGGAGAGCATTTTTACTCAGCACTGTAAAGTCACCACTGTGATGCTGTTTGGCTGGGTCTGGGTCTGGGGCTGGGGCTGGGTCTGGGTCTGGGTCTGGGGCTGGGTCTGGGGCTGGGTCTGGGTCTGGGTCTGGATCTGGGGCTGGGTCTGGGTCTGGGTCTGGGTCTGGGTCTGGGGCTGGGTCTGGGGCTGGGTCTGGGTCTGGGGCTGGATCTGGGGCTGGGTCTGGGTCTGGGGCTGGGTCTGGGTCTGGGGCTGGATCTGGGGCTGGGGCTGGGTCTGGGTCTGGGTCTGGGGCTGGGTCTGTGTCTGGGGCTGGGTCTGGGGCTGGGTCTGGGGCTGGGTCTGGGGCTGGGTCTGGGTCTGGGGCTGTGTCTGGGGCTGGGTCTGGGTCTGGGTCTGGGTCTGGGTCTGGGGCTGGGTCTGTGTCTGTGTCTGGGGCTGGGTCTGGGTCTGGGGCTGGGTCTGGGTCTGGGTCTGGGGCTGGGGCTGGGGCTGGGTCTAGGTCTGGGGCTGGGTCTGTGTCTGGGTCTGGGTCTGTGTCTGTGTCTGGGTCTGGGTCTGGGTCTGTGTCTGTGTCTGTGTCTGTGTCTGTGTCTGTGTCTGGTTCTGGGTCTGGGTCTGTGTCTGGGTCTGTGTCTGGGTCTGGGTCTGGGTCTGGGTCTGGGTCTGGGTCTGTGACTGTGACTGTGACTGAATGAAGCAGTCCAACATTACCATTCATTTAGTAAGACAATGGAGCCTGTTGGGCAGCTGTACTGTAGACATCAGAGTGCCATTCACTGTAGATAATGTCAAGCCGACAGGTCCAAGATGACACACATCTTCTGATGCAAGCTCCATTATTAATATGACCACCACAAATACTGCAGGGTGGACTCAAGCTTTAACAAAACATCATTACCCACCTTGTGCTCTGCAACAGTGGTGTGTGTTCTGTGTTTATTCTTCTGAGAGAGTGTGTGTATGTTATGTCTGCTTATGAATAATATGTGTGTTTCTAACTCCTCTGGGAGTTATCATCTACTGAACATCATACCCCCCCCCACCCACCTTCCCTTCCTCTACCATCTCTCTCTCTCCCTCCCTCCACCAGCCCCCATCCTTCCACCAGCCACTCTCTCCCTCATCCCTCCGCCATCACTCCACCAGCCACTCCCTCCCTCCCCTCCATTCCCCCCTCTCTCCAAGCCATATGTCTACATACTGGATAGTGAGAGATACTGTATTTGGGCACGTCTTAATCAGATCGCAGGGTCCAGTGAAATATGATAAGACAGGTTATTTCATTAGCAGCACACATCGAGTGAGAGCAGCTCATTGCTGCTCAGACACCTATGAGTTCACTTTATTTACTCTGAGCATTAATCTAAAACAACAATTCTCCTAAGAGCATCCCTCGCTCTCCCTCTCTTTCGATCTCTCTCTTTATCCCTTTCTCTCTCTTTCTCTCTCTATCCCTCGTATTAGTGCTCTAGGGGGAAGCAGGGGCAGAAGGCTGATGACACACTTAGTGTGTCGTGTGTGTGTGTTTGTGCGTGCATTTGTGCGTGTGTGTGTGCGCCTTCATGCATGTGTGTGTGTATGTGTGTGTGTGCGTGTTGGTGTGCATGCGTGCGTGTGTGTGTGTGTGTGTGTGTGTGTGTGTGTGTGTGTATGTGTGTGTGTGTGTGTGTGTGTGTGTGTAAGAGAGGTGCAAAAATATAAAGGGGAGACCGGGGGAGGGAGTGAGAAAAAGAGAAAGATAGAGGGGAGACCGGGGAGGGAGTGAGAAAAAGAGAAAGATAGAGGGGAGACTGGGGGAGGGAGTGTGAAAAAGAGAAAGATAGAGGGGAGACCGGGGGAGGGAGTGAGAAAAAGAGAAAGATAGAGGGGAGACCGGGGGAGGGAGTGAGAAAAAGAGAAAGATAGAGGGGAGACTGGGGGAGGGAGTGAGAAAAAAAGAGAAAGATAGAGGGGAGACTGGGGGAGGGAGTGAGAAAAAAAGAGAAAGATAGAGGGGAGACTGGGGGAGGGAGTGAGAAAAAGAGAAAGATAGAGGGGAGACCGGGGGAGGGAGTGAGAAAAAGAGAAAGATAGAGGGGAGACTGGGGGAGGGAGTGAGAAAAAAAGAGAAAGATAGAGGGGAGACTGGGGGAGGGAGTGAGAAAAAGAGAAAGATAGAGGGGAGACTGGGGGAGGGAGTGAGAAAAAAGAGAAAGATAGAGGGGAGACTGGGGGAGGGAGTGAGAAAAAAGAGAAAGCGATAGATAAGGGGAGGAGTGGAAATAGCCAGACGACAGTGTCAGCAGAGGGGACCAACTGATCCCTGTAGCCTCACAGAATGCTACAGATGGTGATGTTGTAGATGTTGTTTGTGTTGACGCCAACAGCAGTCCATTAGCGTGGTCCACCTCACACACAAAAAAACATACCAATATGTTTTGCAAACGACTCCCAGATCAGAGCTCATGCATTAGATACTTAGCAAGCAACACAATTAAATACGCTAATGTTGAATTCCAAATCGCCCCCTAGTCCCTACCCCCTAGACAGGCAATCGCTACCGTAGATCTGAAAAAACTTGATAGGTGTAAGCAACATGGCGAGACTCCCTACCAGCCTGTCCGTAGGCAAGGTTAAGCAATTACCACATTGCTTGTAAACTTATGCAATTGCTTCGGGTCTACAGGGGTGCCTAGGGGGCTAGGGGTTGATTTTGCATTCAGCAAACGCATAATAGCAAACCCATGGTGTGATCTACAGTTGTGTAGAACCACCCAGGTATGATAGCTGATATCAAATTACAATGTAGTTGTCATTCCATATGCCTGAACTAAACGTAACCAGAGGCCCCTTCAGTTCCTCCACACCTGAACCAGTTGAGAGGAGGACATCACAGTGAATAAATACATGCTGAATGCGTTGTGAATATTAACGCTGTATGGCCAACAAGGACAACCATCTTGAAATGATGATGTGGTTTTTATTCCTCTGAACTATTAGTATTTCATTCCTTGCCTGTCTTTGCCACCCCTGCTGCTGCATCTGTGTGTGTGTGTGTGTGTGTGTGTGTGTGTGTGTGTGTGTGTGTGTGTGTGTGTGTGTGTGTGTGTCTATGTGATACCTCCTGTGGGTTGGTCCTCTGTCTCCTGGGAGATAAAGTTTTCCGCTTCCTCCCTTTTGAATTCCCACAATGCAGCTGATATATTTCTACTTTTAGCAAGGACTGTCAGCCAGTGGAGCGACTCGATTGTTTTGATGTGGTCAGAAAGGGGGGGGGGATAAAGAGAGGAAGAGAAAAGAGGGAGAGAGAAAGAGAGTACGACAGCAGCATTTTTAACAGTGTAGATGTCGTTGGTGCATGAGGATACTGAGGATACTGAGAACACTGAAGACACTGAGGATACTGAGAACACTGAGGACACTGAAGACACTGAGGATACTGAGGATACTGAGGACACTGAGGATACTGAGGACACTGAGGATACTGAGGACACTGAGGACACTGAGGATACTGAGGACACTGAGGACACTGAGGATACTGAGGACACTGAGGACACTGAGGATACTGAGGATACTGAGGACACTGAGGACACTGAGGATACTGAGGACACTGAGGACACTGAGGACGTGGTTTTAATGACCAACTTCCCAGCTTCCACCACACAACCCTTCTATGAGTCACTCTCTGTGAGCGTGTGCATGAGTGTGTGTGAACTTGCATATGTGTGTGCGTGCGTGCAGTTGTGTGTGTGTGTTTGTGTGCGTGAGAGACAAATAAAAGATAGAGGGATGATGAAGGGAAAGGGCAGTAAGCATGGGGATGTAAGAGGGAGCTTAACTGTGGAGGGAAACACAAACGCACACACAATGGCATTTGGATACCATTAAAATTCTTTGTCTCTGATCAATAATTTAATAAGCTGAAAGGATGAAGGACTCATCATAATCAATAAAGCTGTGTGTGTGTGTGTGTGTGTGTGTGTGTGTGTGTGTGTGTGTGTGTGTGTGTGTGTGTGTGTGTGTGTGTGTGTGTGTGTGTGTCAGTAGGCAAGAGTCGTAGAAATTTCATTCCCCTCACAGTTGGTCTCAGCTTCCCTTACACTCAACTCAATCAAACAATACCCTACGACACAATCACTAACACACATAGCGAAACATTACACTGATAACCACACTATAACCATTAACCACACTTTCACACAACCACATCTTTGTTCACAACACTAACACACTCACTAATACAGCTATCTCTCTCTCACTCTCTCCCTCTTCCATCTGCATCTCTCTCTCTCCCTCCTCCGTCTGCATCTCTCTAACTCTCTCCCTCTTCCATCTGCATCTCTCTCTCTCCCTCCTCCGTCTGCATCTCTCTAACTCTTTCCCTCCTCTGTCTGCATCTCTCTCTCTCCCTCCTCTGTCTGCATCTCTCTAACTCTTTCCCTCCTCTGTCTGCATCTCTCTAACTCTCTCCCTCCTCCGTCTGCATCTCAGTCTCTCCCTCCTCTGTCTGCATCTCTCTAACTCTTTCCCTCCTCTGTCTGCATCTCTCTAACTCTCTCCCTCCTCCGTCTGCATCTCTCTAACTCTTTCCCTCCTCTGTCTGCATCTCTCTCTCTCCCTCCTCTGTCTGCATCTCTCTAACTCTTTCCCTCCTCTGTCTGCATCTCTCTCTCTCCCTCCTCTGTCTGCATCTCTCTAACTCTTTCCCTCCTCTGTCTGCATCTCTCTAACTCTCTCCCTCCTCCGTCTGCATCTCTCTAACTCTTTCCCTCCTCTGTCTGCATCTCTCTAACTCTCTCCCTCCTCCGTCTGCAACTCTCTAACTCTCTCCCTCCTCCGTCTGCATCTCTCTCTCTCCCTCCTCTGTCTGCATCTCTCTAACTCTCTCCCTCCTCTGTCTGCATCTCTCTCTCTCCCTCCTCCGTCTGCATCTCTCTAACTCTCTCCCTCCTCCGTCTGCATCTCAGTCTCTCCCTCCTCTGTCTGCATCTCTCTAACTCTTTCCCTCCTCTGTCTGCATCTCTCTAACCCTCTCCCTACTCCGTCTGCATCTCTCTAACTCTTTCCCTCCTCTGTCTGCATCTCACTCTCTCCCTCCTCTGTCTGCATCTCTCTAACTCTCTCCCTCCTCTGTCTGCATCTCTCTAACTCTCTCCCTCCTCCATCTGCATCTCACTCTCTCCCTCCTCTGTCTGCATCTCTCTAACTCTCTCCCTCCTCCATCTGCATCTCTCTAACTCTTTCCCTCCTCTATCTACATCTCTCTAACTCTCTCCCTCCTCTGTCTGCATCTCACTCTCTCCCTCCTCTGTCTGCATCTCTCTAACTCTCTCCCTCCTCTGTCTGCATCTCTCTCTCTCCCTCCTCTGTCTACATCTCACTCTCTCCCTTCTCCGTCTGCATCTCTCTAACTCTCTCCCTCCTCCGTCTGCATCTCTCTAACTCTTTCCCTCCTCTGTCTGCATCTCTCTAACTCTCTCCCTCCGCCGTCTGCATCTCTCTCTCTCCCTCCTCTGTCTGCATCTCTCTCTCTCCCTCCTCTGTCTGCATCTCTCTCTCTCCCTCCTCTGTCTACATCTCTCTAACTCTTTCCCTCCTCTGTCTGCATCTCTCTAACTCTTTCCCTCCTCTGTCTGCATCTCTCTAACTCTCTCCCTCCTCTGTCTGCATCTCTCTCACTCTCTCCCTCCTCTGTCTGCATCTCTCTAACTCTCTCCCTCCTCCGTCTGCATCTCTCTAACTCTTTCCCTCCTCTGTCTGCATCTCTCTAACTCTCTCCCTCCGCCGTCTGCATCTCTCTCTCTCCCTCCTCTGTCTGCATCTCTCTCTCTCCCTCCTCTGTCTGCATCTCTCTAACTCTTTCCCTCCTCTGTCTGCATCTCTCTCTCTCCCTCCTCTGTCTACATCTCACTCTCTCCCTCCTCTGTCTACATCTCACTCTATCCCTCCTCTGTCTGCGTCTCTCTAACTCTCTCTCTCTCTCTCTCTCTCTCTCTCTGTCTGCATCTCTCTAACTCTCTCTCTCTCTCTCTCTCACTTTCTCAATTCAATTCAAGGGGCTTTATTGGCATGGGAAGCATATGTTAACATTGCCAAAGCAAGTGAGGTAGATAATATACAAAAGTGAAATAAACAATCAAAATGAACAGTAAACATTACACATACAGAAGTTTCAAAACAATAAAGACATTGCAAATGTCATATTACGTATATATACAGTGTTGTAACGATGTACAAATGGTTAAGTGTACACAAGGGAAAATAAATAAGCATAAATATGGGTTGTATTTACAATGGTGTGTGTTCTTCACTGGTTGCCCTTTTCTCGTGGCAACAGGTCACAAATCTTGCTGCTGTGATGGCGCACTGTGGAATTTTACCCAGGAGATATGGGAGTTTATCAAAATTGGGTTTGTTTTCGAATTCTTTGTGGATCTGTGTAATCTGAGGGAAATATGTCTCTCTAATATGGTCATACATTGGACAGGAGGTTAGGAAGTGCAGCTCAGTTTCCACCTCATTTTGTGGGCAGTGTAGACATAGCCTGTCTTCTCTTGAAAGCCATGTCTGCCTACGGCGGCCTTTCTCAATAGCAAGGCTATGCTCACTGAGTCTGTACATAGTCAAAGCTTTCCTTAAGTTTGGGTCAGTCACAGTGGTCAGGTATTCTGCCACTGTGTACTCTCTGTTTAGGGCCAAATAGCATTCTAGTTTGCTCTGTTTTTTTGTTAATTCTTTCCAATGTGTCAAGTAATTATCTTTTTGTTTTCTCATGATTTGATTGGGTCTAGCTGTGCTGCTGTCCTGGGGCTCTGTGGGGTGTGTTTGTGAACAGAGCCCCAGGACCAGCTTGCTTAGGGGACTCTTCTCCAGGTTCATCTCTCTGTAGGTGATGGCTTTGTTATGGAAGGTTTGGGAATCGCTTCCTTTTAGGTGGTTGTAGAATTGAATGGCTCTTTTCTGGATTTTGATCATTAGTGAGTATCGGCCTAATTCTGCTCTGCATGCATTATTTGGTGTTCTACGTTGTACACTGAGGATATTTTTGCAGAATTTTGCATGCAGAGTCTCAATTTGGTGTTTGTCCCATTTTGTGAAATCTTGGTAGGTGCGCGGACCCCAGACCTCACAACCATAAAGGGCAATGGGCTCTATGACTGATTCAAGTATTTTTAGCCAGATCCTAATTGGTATGTTGAATTTTATGTTCCTTTTGATTGCCTAGAATGCCCTTCTTGCCTTGTCTCTCAGATTGTTCACAGCTTTGTGGAAGTTACCTGTGGCGCTGATGTTTAGGCCAAGGTATGTATAGTTTTTTGTGTGCTCTAGGGCAGTGGTGTCTAGATGGAATTTGTATTTGTGGTCCTGGCGACTGGAGCTTTTTTGGAACACCATTATTTTGCTGCACACTTTTCTAGTGCCCGCGGAATTCGTTGATATATATGTTGAAGAGGGTGGGGCTTAAGCTGCATCCCTGTCTCACCCCACGGCCCTGTGGGAAGAAATGTGTGTGTTTTTTGCCTATTTTAACTGCACACTTGTTGTTTGTGTACATGGATTTTATAATGTCGTATGTTTTACCCCCAACACCACATTCCATCAATTTGTATATCAGACCCTCATGTCAAATTGAGTCGAAGGCTTTGCCTTTGTTTTGTTTTGTTTGGTTGTCAATTAGGGTGTGCAGGGCGAATACATGGCCTGTTGTACGGTAATTTGGTAAAAAGACAATTTGACATTTGCTCAGTACATTGTTTTCATTGAGGAAATGTATGAGTCTGCTGTTAATGATAGTGCAGAGGATTTTCCCAAGGTTGCTGTTGACACATATCCCACGGTTGTTATTGGGGTCAAATTTGTCTCCACTTTTGTGGATTGGGGTGATCAGTCCTTGGTTCCAAATATTGGTGAAGATGGGTTGGAGGGTTGGAGGGTTTTTATTTTGTCCTGTGGCAGATTCAAGGTAATTGGATAATCCAGTGGGTTCTGGTAGTCTTTAATAGTATTTGATCCTGTATATGTTTTTGCTCTTTATTCTTTGTTATAGAGCCAAAAAGATTGGAGAAGTGGTTTACTCATACATCTCAATTTTGGATAGATAATTCTTTGTGTTGTTGCTTGTTTAGTGTTTTCCAATTTTCCCAGAAGTGGTTAGAGTCTATGGATTCTTCAATTACATTGAGCTGATTTCTGACGTGCTGTTCCTTCTTTTTCCGTAGTGTATTTCTGTATTTTTTTAGTGATTCACCATAGTGAAGGCGTAGACTCAGGTTTTCCGGGTTTTTGGTTGGACAGGTTTCTCAATTTCTTTCTTAGATTTTTACATTCTTCATCAAACCATTTGTCATTGTTGTTAATTTTCTTTGGTTTTCTATTTGAGATTTTTAGATTTGATAGGGAAGCTGAGAGGTCAAATATACGGTTATGATTTTCTACTGCCAAGTTTACACCTTCACTATTACAGTGGAACGTTTTACCCAGGAAATGTTCTAAAAGGGATTGAATTTGTTGTTGCCTAATTGTTTTTTGGTTTCCAAACTGCATTCCTTCCATCTACTGTATAGCATTTCTTAATGTTACTCAGTTCCTTTGGCTTTGATGCCTCATGATTGAGTATTGCTCTGTTCAAGTAGACTGTGATTTTGCTGTGGTCTGATAGGGGTGTCAGTGGGCTGACTGTGAACGCTCTGAGAGACTCTGGGTTGAGGTCAGTGATAAAGTAGTCTACAGTACTCAATTCAATTCAATTCAATTCAAGGGCTTTATTGGCATGGGAAACATGTGTTAACATTGCCAAAGCAAGTGAGGTAGACAACATACAAAGTGAATATATAAAGTGAAAAACAACAAAAATTAACAGTAAACATTACACATACAGAAGTTTCAAAACAGTAAAGACATTACAAATGTCATATTATATATATATACAGTGTTTTAACAATGTACAAATGGTTAAAGGACACAAGATAAAATAAATAAGCATAAATATGGGTGTATTTACAATGGTGTTTGTTCTTCACTGGTTGCCCTTTTCTCGTGGCAACAGGTCACAAATCTTGCTGCTGTGATTGCACACTGTGGAATTTCACCCAGTAGATATGGGAGTTTTTCAAAATTGGATTTGTTTTCGAATTCTTTGTGGATCTGTGTAATCTGAGGGAAATATGTCTCTCTAATATGGTCATACATTGGGCAGGAGGTTAGGAAGTGCAGCTCAGTTTCCACCTCATTTTGTGGGCAGTGAGCACATAGCCTGTCTTCTCTTGAGAGCCATGTCTGCCTACGGCGGCCTTTCTCAATAGCAAGGCTATGCTCACTACTCTCTCTCTCACTTTCCATCTCTCTCTCTTTAGTCTCACTCTCTCTTATCTGCATCTCTCTCTCTATCTCTCACTCTGCGTTCTCCATCTCTGTCTCACTCTCTCTTTTAAAATTCTATTTCAGTGTCCCACTGGCAGGACAAGCTGAGGTACTGCCAAGGCAATAATGAGAACTGTCAAACTCCAACAAATGAACAGGTGAGAGAGAAACTGGGAGAAAGAGAGAGAGGGGGAGAGAGAGAGAGGGAGACAGCTACTGCAGTTACTATCATGCACTCTCTCACTCTCACACTATCTCCCTCTCTGTCTCTCTCTCTCTGTCTCTGTCTCTCTCTCTCACACACACACACACACACACACACACACACACACACACACACACATACACACACACACACACACACACACACACACACACACACACACACACACACACACACACACACACACACACACACACACATACACACACACACGCTCACAGCCCTTCTCTGTTTACCTTGTGTATGTATTCTCCAGATCCCATTAAGTTTGCAGTGAATAAGTTCTTTAATGCACTTTGCCATAGTGCTGGGGAATGAGCAGACGTAATTTATGTCCGACAGCATCAGCAAATAGAGTTCATGGAGGAGATGCTATGACAGCATGATAGAGAGCAGGGCCAGTTAGTGTGTGTGTGTGTGTGTGTGTGTGTGGGTGTGTGTGTGTGTGTGTGTGTGTGTGTGTGTGTGTGTGTGTGTGTGTGTGTGTGTGTGTGTGTGTGTGTGTGTGTGTGTGTGTGTGTGTGTGTGTGTGTGTGTGTGTGCGTGTGCCTGCGTGTGCCTGCGTGCGTGTATGTGCGTGTGCTTGCGTGCGTGTATGTGTGTGTGCATGTGTGATTACAGTAGGATGGAAGGATGGCAGAGCTCTCAGATTGCTATCACTCTGTTGCTGACATAAAATATGCACCGATGTTGTTTTACAACCATTACATAAAATCCAATCATTCAAAATAGCAAGACATGAAATGATTCAACACATAAACACTTACGTTGCAGGTACCCATGCCCGCACGCACGCATACACACACGCAGACACAAAACACATACAGTCCCATTGGAGCCTTGAATCCTGTCTCTCAAACTAGCAGAGAGATGGGGGGAGGAGGAGGGGGATGAATGGATTGGAAGATTAGAGAGGAGGAGAGCAAATTGAAAGTATTGAGTGGAGAGAAGAGGAGTGGCAGTTCAAAGAGAAAGCAATACGGAGGAGGAGAGGAAAAAAAGAGACTGAGATGGGTACACACTCTTAGAAAAAAGGGTTCCAAAAGGGTTCTACGGCTGTCTCCATTGGAAAAACCTTTTTTTGTTCCAGGTAAAACCCTTTTTGGTTTCAGGTAGAACAAATTTTGTGTTCTGTGTAGAACCCTCTGTGGAAAGGGTTTGAAAGTAGAACCCAAAAGGGTTTTACCTGGAACCAATAACGCTTCTTCAAAATGTTATCCTATGGAGAAAGCTGAAGAACCCTTTTAGGTACTAGATAGCACCTTTGTTTCTAAGAGTGCATGATCCAAAATGGAGGATAGGAACAAAGTAATGGAGGAGAGAGGAAATGGAGGAGAATCATACACTCAGAAAGGGGGGATGGTGATGAAATGGAAAAGGAGTACTGTATTGTGGAAAAGAGATGAAGAGAAAGGAGAGATGTGGAGACAGAGAGGGAGGCATACAGTATATTGGGATGAGAGATGAGGGGAAAAGCAGAGAGAGGGGAAAGGGGAGAGGAGAGAGGAAATAAAAGAGAGAGGAGAGGAGAGGGGAGAGAGGAAAGAGGAGAAGGGAGAGGAGAGGGGAGAGGGTAGAAGAGAGAGAGGGTTGATAGGTGGGGAATGAGGCAGGGGGGAATGGAAAAGGTAGAAATGGAGAGCATGATGAAGAGAAAGAGTGGGAAGATGAAGATAAAGGATCGGTGAAGGTAATGATTATCAGGGGTTGGATGAAAGAGACATGGGGTGAGGAGGACATGGCAGTGGAAAATGAAAAAGGGGGGGAGAGAGATAGATAGAAAGTGGGGAGAGATGGAAAATGGATAAGAATGATAGAGAGAAGAATAGTAGACAGAGTAGGGGGAAGGGAAGGAGAAATGGAGGAGAAGAAAGCCTTCAGCGATGAGACCATTACAGAAGGGTTCCACTCTGTCACACGCGCCATTCCAGCAACATCACACTGACCCCAAAGTGTCAACAAGCTAATAGACTGAGTATCAGCGCATTAGGACATGTCCCCACCGCATATAAACACACACACACACACACTACATAACACATATACACACATGAACACACACATACACTATGCAACACACACTGTATACAGAAACTCTCAAACAGACACTATTGAAAGAACACTACGCAACACATACTGTGTACACACACACACACACACACACACACACACACACACAGATGCAGCAGCAGGGGTGACAAAGAATGGCAAGGAATGAAATACTAATAGTTCAGAGGAATAAAAGCCACATCATAATTTCAAGATGGTTGTCCTTAAACACACACACACAGAGAGAGGCGCATACTGATTCCATAAACAGACACGATTGAAAGAACACACACACATGATTCAGGCAATAACTATTTTGTAGACAGAGGGATATCACAAAGACTACAGATGTTGGTTATTCAAATGAATGTTTGCTCACTGAACAGACTGCAGGCCCAGTGTTAGTTAATCTGAGTGGAGACAGAGAGACGCACGGATGAAGAGGAAAGCCTCTGATGGCTCCAGTCACTTTCCCTGAGCTGCTGGGATTAACTGGGACACACACACACACGCACACGCACACACACACACACACACGCACGCACGCACACACACACACACACACACACACACACACACACACACACACACACACACACACACACACACACACACACACGCACGCACGCACGCACGCACGCACGCACGCACGCGCGCGCACGCACGCACGCACACACACACACACACACACACACACACACACACACACACACACACACACACACACACACACACACACACACAGGCAAGCACACACTTATTGGAATAAGTCAACCATTTAGCGTCACTGATAAATGTGTGAAGATATGTGAGTGTATGTGGGAAATGTTCTTCCTTTTACCCTCTTGTTCTATCTGTCATTGTTCACTGTAACTTCTCCAGGAAGCATTGACCTCCCTGTTGTGTCACCGTGTCCTGAGTCCCCTGCATTAAATATTTACAGCGCCCAGTTAGGGCTCTTAATTGAATCTGTGGGCCCCACCTCAGGCGTGATGGGCTCCTATCAGGGCCAATTAAGAGCAGACAAGGCTGACAGTAATGGGTGCTATCGGACTGCTTCTCCCTGGAGAGGATGGAGTAAAGGGAGGGGGGTGATGGAGCAGAAGGATGTATGTATGAAAGAGAGGTAAGGGATCGAGGGGGTTGTACGATAAAGGTGGGAGGGTGACGGTGGGCAGGTATGTTAGAGGCTATAGTAGTGACGCACCCCCTCCTACCCTCCTCCTAGTAAACTAATGCATGGTACGGAATGGCAGATAATGTCCCTTGTTACAGGAAGGAAGTGGAGGATGGGGTAGATAGATGGTTTGGGGTATTCAGATCTCTAACCCAATCAGCAATCAGCTGCTGGTTTCCCCCTCTACTAACCACAGAGAAAGGAGGAGGAGGGTGTGAGAGAGAGAGAGAAAGAAAGAGAGAGAGAGAGAGAGAGAGAGAGGGATAAATAATGAGAGGGATTTAGAGAGACTTTTGAGGAGGTGGGGACAGTCTGTCGACGAACACAGTCACACAGAGTGATTCATGCCCTCTTACACATTAATGCTCAAAGAAGCTCATCAATTTGAAGAACCATCAAAAAATTGTTTTTACTGTCCTTGCTTACAGAAATGTTCTGCCAATGAAATGTGTAAGAGATTGTAGGAGATTGAACCCTTCTGATATCATTGTGGGTGCAAAAGTGATGTAATTCACTCCGGCTTCTTCCCCATATTCTACCACAGTCACATTCTACTACATTCTACTACAGTCACATTCTACTACATTCTACTACAGTCACATTCTACTACATTCTACTACAGTCACATTCTACTACATTCTACTACAGTCACATTCTACTACATTCTACTACAGTCACATTCTACTACATTCTACCACAGTCACATTCTACTACAGTCACATTCTACTACAGTCACATTCTACCACAGTCACATTCTACTACAGTCACATTCTGCTACATTCTACTACAGTCACATTCTACTACATTCTACTACACTCACATTCTACTAGAGTCACATTCTACCACAGTCGCATTCTACTACATTCTGCTACAGTCACATTCTACTACATTCTGCTACAGTCACATTCTACCACAGTCACATTCTACTACATTCTGCTACAGTCACATTCTACTACATTCTGCTACAGTCACATTCTACCACAGTCACATTCTACTACATTCTACTACAGTCACATTCTACTACAGTCACATTCTACTACATTCTGCTACAGTCACATTCTACTACATTCTGCTACAGTCACATTCTACTACATTCTGCAATAGTCACATTCTACTACAGTCACATTCTACCACAGTCTCATTCTAACACAGTCACAATTATACTACATTCTACAACAGTCACATTCTACCACAGTCACATTCTGCTACAGTCACATTCTGCTACAGTCACATTCTACTACAGTCACATTCTAATACATTCTGCTAAAGTCCCATTCTACTACAGTCACATTCTACTACAGTCACATTCTACTACAGTCACATTCTGCTACAGTCACATTCTGCTACAGTCACATTCTGCTACAGTCACATTCTACTACAGTCACATTCTGCTACAGTCACATTCTAATACATTCTGCTAAAGTCCCATTCTACTACAGTCACATTATACTACAGTCACATTCTACTACAGTCACATTCTACTACAGTCACATTCTACTACAGTCACATTCTGCTTCAGTCACATTCTAATACATTCTGCTAAAGTCCCATTCTACTACAGTCACATTATACTACAGTCACATTCTACTACATTCTATTACAGACACATTCTACTACATTCTATTACAGACACATTCTACTACGTTCTATTACAAACACATTCTACTACAGTCTCATTCTCCTACAGTCCCATTCTACTACAGTCTCATTCTACTACAGTCACATTCTACTACAGTTCAAATCAAATCAAAATCAAAATCAAATCAAATTTATTTGTCACATACACATGGTTAGCAGATGTTAATGCGAGTGTAGCGAAATGCTTGTGCTTCTAGTTCCGACAATGCAGTAATAACGAACAAGTAATCTAACTAACAATTCCAAAAAACTACTGTCTTATACACAGTGAAAGGGGATAAAGAATATATACATAAGGATATATGAATGAGTGATGGTACAGAGCAGCATAGGCAAGATACAGTAGATGATATCGAGTACAGTATATACATATGAGATGAGTATGTAAACCAAGTGGCATAGTTAAAGTGGCTAGTGATACATGTATTACATAAGGATGCAGTCGATGATATAGAGTACAGTATCTACGTATGCATATGAGATGAATAATGTAGGGTAAGTAACATTATATAAGGTAGCATTGTTTAAAGTGGCTAGTGATATATTTACATCATTTCCCATCAATTCCCATTATTAAAGTGGCTGGAGTAGAGTCAGTGTCATTGACAGTGTGTTGGCAGTAGCCACTCAATGTTAATGGTGGCTGTTTAACAGTCTGATGGCCTTGAGATAGAAGCTGTTTTTCAGTCTCTCGGTCCCAGCTTTGATGCACCTGTACTGACCTCGCCTTCTGGATGACAGCGGGGTGAACAGGCAGTGGCTCGGGTGGTTGATGTCCTTGATGATCTTTATGGCCTTCCTGTAGCATCGGGTGGTGTAGGTGTCCTGGAGGTCAGGTAGTTTGCCCCCGGTGATGCGTTGTGCAGACCTCACTACCCTCTGGAGAGCCTTACGGTTGAGGGCGGTGCAGTTGCCATACCAGGCGGTGATACAGCCCGCCAGGATGCTCTCGATTGTGCATCTGTAGAAGTTTGTGAGTGCTTTTGGTGACAAGCCGAATTTCTTCAGCCTCCTGAGGTTGAAGAGGCGCTGCTGCGCCTTCCTCACGATGCTGTCTGTGTGAGTGGACCAATTGAGTTTGTCTGTGATGTGTATGCCGAGGAACTTAAAACTTGCTACCCTCTCCACTACTGTTCCATCGATGTGGATGGGGGAGTGTTCCCTCTGCTGTTTCCTGAAGTCCACAATCATCTCCTTAGTTTTGTTGACGTTGAGTGTGAGGTTATTTTCCTGACACCACACTCCGAGGGCCCTCACCTCCTCCCTGTAGGCCGTCTCGTCGTTGTTGGTAATCAAGCCTACCACTGTTGTGTCGTCCGCAAACTTGATGATTGAGTTGGAGGCGTGCGTGGCCACGCAGTCGTGGGTGAACAGGGAGTACAGGAGAGGGCTCAGAACGCACCCTTGTGGGGCCCCAGTGTTGAGGATCAGCGGGGAGGAGATGTTGTTGCCTACCCTCACCACCTGGGGGCGGCCCGTCAGGAAGTCCAGTACCCAGTTGCACAGGGCCGGGTCGAGACCCAGGGTCTCGAGCTTGATGACGAGCTTGGAGGGTACTATGGTGTTGAATGCCGAGCTGTAGTCGATGAACAGCATTCTCACATAGGTATTCCTCTTGTCCAGATGGGTTAGGGCAGTGTGCAGTGTGGTTGAGATTGCATCGTCTGTGGACCTATTTGGGCGGTAAGCAAATTGGAGTGGGTCTAGGGTGTCAGGTAGGGTGGAGGTGATATGGTCCTTGACTAGTCTCTCAAAGCACTTCATGATGACGGATGTGAGTGCTACGGGGCGGTAGTCGTTTAGCTCAGTTACCTTAGCTTTCTTGGGAACAGGAACAATGGTGGCCCTCTTGAAGCATGTGGGAACAGCAGACTGGTATAGGGATTGATTGAATATGTCCGTAAACACACCGGCCAGCTGGTCTGCGCATGCTCTGAGGGCGCGGCTGGGGATGCCGTCTGGGCCTGCAGCCTTGCGAGGGTTAACACGTTTAAATGTCTTACTCACTTCGGCTGCAGTGAAGGAGAGACCGCATGTTATCGTTGCAGGCTGTGTCAGTGGCACTGTATTGTCCTCAAAGCGGGCAAAAAAGTTATTTAGTCTGCCTGGGAGCAAGACATCCTGGTCCGTGACTGGGCTGGGTTTCTTCCTGTAGTCCGTGATTGACTGTAGACCCTGCCACATGCCTCTTGTGTCTGAGCCGTTGAATTGAGATTCTACTTTGTCTCTGTACTGGCGCTTAGCTTGTTTGATAGCCTTGCGGAGGGAATAGCTGCACTGTTTGTATTCAGTCATGTTACCAGACACCTTGCCCTGATTAAAAGCAGTGGTTCGCGCTTCCAGTTTCACGCGAATGCTGCCATCAATCCACGGTTTCTGGTTAGGGAATGTTTTAATCGTTGCTATGGGAACGACATCTTCAACGCACGTTCTAATGAACTCGCACACCGAATCAGCGTATTCGTCAATGTTGTTGTCTGACGCAATACGAAACATCTCCCAGTCCACGTGATGGAAGCAGTCTTGGAGTGTGGAATCAGCTTGGTCGGACCAGCGTTGGACAGACCTCAGCGCGGGAGCTTCTTGTTTTAGTTTCTGTCTGTAGGCAGGGATCAACAAAATGGAGTCGTGGTCAGCTTTTCCGAAAGGGGGGCGGGGCAGGGCCTTATATGCGTCGCGGAAGTTAGAGTAACAATGATCCAGGATCTTTCCACCCCTACAGGTAAGGGGGCAAGGGAAGAGGATGGAGCCAGGATCTTTCCACCCCTGGTTGCGCAATCGATATGCTGATAAAATTTAGGGAGTCTTGTTTTCAGATTAGCCTTGTTAAAATCCCCAGCTACAATGAATGCAGCCTCCGGATAAATCGTTTCCAGTTTGCAGAGAGTTAAATAAAGTTCGTTCAGAGCCATCGATGTGTCTGCTTGGGGGATATATACGGCTGTGATTATAATCGAAGAGAATTCTCTTGGTAGATAATGCGGTCTACATTTGATAGTGAGGAATTCTAAATCAGGTGAACAGAAGGATTTGAGTTCCTGTATGTTTCTTTCATCACACCATGTCACGTTGGCCATGAGGCATACGCCCCCGCCCCTCTTCTTACCAGAAAGATGTTTGTTTCTGTCGGCGCGATGCGTGGAGAAACCCGCTGGCTGCACCGCTTCGGATAGCGTCTCTCCAGTTAGCCATGTTTCCGTGAAGCAGAGAACGTTACAGTCTCTGATGTCCCTCTGGAATGCTACCCTTGCTCGGATTTCATCAACCTTGTTGTCAAGAGATTGGACATTGGCAAGAAGAATGCTAGGGAGTGGTGCACGGTGTGCCCGTCTCCGGAGTCTGACCAGAAGACCGCTTCGTTTCCCTCTTTTTCTGAGTCGTTTACATTCTACTACATTCTCCTACAGTCCCATTCTACTACAGTCACATTCTACTATATTATCCTACAGTCCCATTCTACTATATTCTACAATAGTCACATTCTAGAATGCAGTCAGTTAGAATAAGGGACACAGAACAAGCCCCCATTATCTCACTACAGGACCTTCATCTCTCTGAGCCAGGGCCAGAGACCCCCAAAGCCACAGTCACATTCTACTACATTCTACTACAGTCACATTCTACTACAGACACATTCTACTACATTCTGCTACAGTCACATTCTACTACATTCTGCTACAGTCACATTCTACTACATTCTGCAATAGTCACATTCTACTACAGTCACATTCTACAACAGTCTCATTCTAACACAGTCACAATTATACTACATTCTACTACAGTCACATTCTACTACAGTCACATTCTGCTACAGTCACATTCTGCTACAGTCACATTCTAATACATTCTGCTAAAGTCACATTCTACTACAGTCACATTCTACTACAGTCACATTCTACTACAGTCACATTCTGCTTCAGTCACATTCTAATACATTCTGCTAAAGTCCCATTCTACTACAGTCACATTATATTACAGTCACATTCTACTACATTCTATTACAGACACGTTCTACTACATTCTCCTACAGTCCCATTCTACTACAGTCCCATTCTACTATATTATCCTACAGTCCCATTCTACTACAGTCTCAGTCTACTACAGTCACATTCTGCTACAGTCACATTCTAATACATTCTGCTAAAGTCACATTCTACTACAGTCACATTCTACTACAGTCACATTCTGCTACAGTCACATTCTGCTACAGTCACATTCTACTACAGTCACATTCTGCTACAGTCACATTCTAATACATTCTGCTAAAGTCCCATTCTACTACAGTCACATTCTACTACAGTCACATTCTACTACAGTCACATTCTACTACAGTCACATTCTGCTTCAGTCACATTCTAATACATTCTGCTAAAGTCCCATTCTACTACAGTCACATTATATTACAGTCACATTCTACTACATTCTATTACAGACACATTCTACTACATTCTATTACAGACACATTCTACTACATTCTATTACAAACACATTCTACTACAGTCTCATTCTCCTACAGTCCCATTCTACTACAGTCTCATTCTACTACAGTCACATTCTACTACAGTCACATTCTACTACAGTCACATTCTAATAGTCACATTATACTATATTCTACTACAGTCACATTCTACTACCATCCCATTCTACTACAGCCACATTCTACTACATTATACTACAGTCACATTCTACTACATTCTACTACAGTCCCATTCTAATAGAGTCACATTATACTATATTCTTCTACAGTCACATTCTGATACAGTCACATTCTACTACATTATACTACAGTCACATTCTACTAGTCACATTCGACTACATTATACTACAGTCACATCACATTCTACTCCATTATACTACAGTCACATTCTAATACAGTCACATTCTACTACATTATACTACAGTCACATTCTAATTCTGTCACATTATACTACATTATACTACAGTCACATTATACTACATTATACTACAGTCACATTCTAATACAGTCACATTCTACTACAGTACCATTATACTACAGTCACATTCTACTATATTCTACAATAGTCACATTCTAGAATGCAGTCAGTTAGAATAAGGGACACAGAACAAGCCCCCATTATCTCACTACAGGACCTTCATCTCTCTGAGCCAGGGCCAGAGACCCCCAAAGCCTTATCTGACTGAGCCATGCAGGGAATTCGGCTGGGCTGGGTAAGGGGGCAAGGGAAGAGGATGGAGCAGGGGTGCATTTGAGCAGAAGGGCAGAGAGAGAGGGAGGGGGGTTGAAGGTGATGCCATGGCTGATGCCCGATGGTGTCAGATAGCTGCTGGTTTCCCCCACTACTAACCACAGGGTAAGGGGGAGGAGGATGAGAGAGAGAGAGAGAGAGAGAGAGAGAGAGAGAAATAAATAGAGGGATTTAGAGAGACTTTTGAGGAGGTGGAGACAGTCTGTCGACGAACACAGTCACACAGAGTGATTCATGCCCTCTTACACATTAATGCTCAAAGAAGCTCATCAATTTGAAGAACCATCAAAAAATTGTTTTACTGTCCTTGCTTACAGAAATGTTCTGCCAATGAAATGTGTAAGAGATTGTAGGAGATTGAACCCTTCTGATATCATTGTGGGTGCAAAAGTGACGTAATTCATTCCGGCTTCTTCCCCATATTCTACCACAGTCACATTCTACTACATTCTACTACAGTCACATTCTACTACATTCTACTACAGTCACATTCTACTACATTCTACTACAGTCACATTCTACTACATTCTACTACAGTCACATTCTACTACATTCTACCACAGGCACATTCTACTACAGTCACATTCTACTACATTCTACTACAGTCACATTCTACTACAGTCACATTCTACCACAGTCACATTCTACTGCATTCTACTACAGTCACATTCTACTACATTCTACTACAGTCACATTCTACTACATTCTACTACAGTCACATTCTACTACAGTCACATTCTACTACAGTCACATTCTGCTACAGTCACATTCTACTACAGTCACATTCTACTACATTCTACTACAGTCACATTCTACTACATTCTACTACAGTCACATTCTACTACATTCTACTACAGTCACATTCTACTACATTCTACTACAGTCACATTCTACCACAGTCACATTCTACTACAGTCACATTCTACTACATTCTACTACAGTCACATTCTACTACATTCTACTACACTCACATTCTACTAGAGTCACATTCTACCACAGTCACATTCTACTACATTCTGCTACAGTCACATTCTACTACATTCTGCTACAGTCACATTCTACCACAGTCACATTCTACTACATTCTGCTACAGTCACATTCTACTACATTCTGCTACAGTCACATTCTACCACAGTCACATTCTACTACATTCTACTACAGTCACATTCTACTACAGACACATTCTACTACATTCTGCTACAGTCACATTCTACTACATTCTGCTACAGTCACATTCTACTACATTCTGCTACAGTCACATTCTACCACAGTCACATTCTACTACATTCTGCTACAGTCACATTCTACTACATTCTGCTACAGTCACATTCTACCACAGTCACATTCTACTACATTCTACTACAGTCACATTCTACTACAGACACATTCTACTACATTCTGCTACAGTCACATTCTACTACATTCTGCTACAGTCACATTCTACTACATTCTGCAATAGTCACATTCTACTACAGTCACATTCTACAACAGTCTCATTCTAACACAGTCACAATTATACTACATTCTACTACAGTCACATTCTACTACAGTCACATTCTGCTACAGTCACATTCTGCTACAGTCACATTCTAATACATTCTGCTAAAGTCACATTCTACTACAGTCACATTCTACTACAGTCACATTCTACTACAGTCACATTCTGCTTCAGTCACATTCTAATACATTCTGCTAAAGTCCCATTCTACTACAGTCACATTATATTACAGTCACATTCTACTACATTCTATTACAGACACGTTCTACTACATTCTCCTACAGTCCCATTCTACTACAGTCCCATTCTACTATATTATCCTACAGTCCCATTCTACTACAGTCTCAGTCTACTACAGTCACATTCTGCTACAGTCACATTCTAATACATTCTGCTAAAGTCACATTCTACTACAGTCACATTCTACTACAGTCACATTCTGCTACAGTCACATTCTGCTACAGTCACATTCTACTACAGTCACATTCTGCTACAGTCACATTCTAATACATTCTGCTAAAGTCCCATTCTACTACAGTCACATTCTACTACAGTCACATTCTACTACAGTCACATTCTACTACAGTCACATTCTGCTTCAGTCACATTCTAATACATTCTGCTAAAGTCCCATTCTACTACAGTCACATTATATTACAGTCACATTCTACTACATTCTATTACAGACACATTCTACTACATTCTATTACAGACACATTCTACTACATTCTATTACAAACACATTCTACTACAGTCTCATTCTCCTACAGTCCCATTCTACTACAGTCTCATTCTACTACAGTCACATTCTACTACAGTCACATTCTACTACAGTCACATTCTAATAGTCACATTATACTATATTCTACTACAGTCACATTCTACTACCATCCCATTCTACTACAGCCACATTCTACTACATTATACTACAGTCACATTCTACTACATTCTACTACAGTCCCATTCTAATAGAGTCACATTATACTATATTCTTCTACAGTCACATTCTGATACAGTCACATTCTACTACATTATACTACAGTCACATTCTACTAGTCACATTCGACTACATTATACTACAGTCACATCACATTCTACTCCATTATACTACAGTCACATTCTAATACAGTCACATTCTACTACATTATACTACAGTCACATTCTAATTCTGTCACATTATACTACATTATACTACAGTCACATTATACTACATTATACTACAGTCACATTCTAATACAGTCACATTCTACTACAGTACCATTATACTACAGTCACATTCTACTATATTCTACAATAGTCACATTCTAGAATGCAGTCAGTTAGAATAAGGGACACAGAACAAGCCCCCATTATCTCACTACAGGACCTTCATCTCTCTGAGCCAGGGCCAGAGACCCCCAAAGCCTTATCTGAGTGAGCCATGCAGGGAATTCGGCTGGGCTGGGTAAGGGGGCAAGGGAAGAGGATGGAGCAGGGGTGCATTTGAGCAGAAGGGCAGAGAGAGAGGGAGGGGGGTTGAAGGTAATGCCATGGCTGATGCCCGATGGTGTCAGATAGCTGCTGGTTTCCCCCACTACTAACAATAGGGTAAGGGGGAGGAGGATGAGAGAGAGAGAGAGAGAGAGAGAGAGAGAGAGAGAGAGAGAGAGAGAGAGAGAGAAATAAAGAGAGGGATTTAGAGAGACTTTTGAGACTTTTCTGTCGACGAACACAGTCACACAGAGTGATTCATGCCCTCTTACACATTAATGCTTAAAGAAGCTCATCAATTTGAAGAACCATCAAAAAATTGTTTTACTGTCCTTGCTTACAGAAATGTTCTGCCAATGAAATGTGTAAGAGGTTGTAGGAGATTGAAACCTTCTGATATCATTGTGGGTGCAAAAGTGACGTAATTCACTCCGGCTTCTTCCCCATATTCTACCACAGTCACATTCTACTACATTCTACTACAGTCACATTCTACTACATTCTACTACAGTCACATTCTACTACATTCTACTACAGTCACATTCTACTACATTCTACTACAGTCACATTCTACTACAGTCACATTCTACCACAGTCACATTCTGCTACATTCTACTACAGTCACATTCTACTACATTCTGCTACAGTCACATTCTACTACATTCTACTACAGTCACATTCTACTACATTCTACTACAGTCACATTCTACTACATTCTACTACAGTCACATTCTACCACAGTCACATTCTACCACAGTCACATTCTACTACATTCTACTACAGTCGCATTCTACTACAGTCACATTCTCCTACAGTCGCATTCTACTACAGTCTCATTCTACTACAGTCCATTTCTAATAGTCACATTATACTATATTCTACGACAGTCCCATTCTACTACAGTCACATTCTACTACATTCTCCTACAGTCACATTCTACTACAGTCACATTCTACTACATTTTACTACAGTCACATTATTCTACAGTCACATTCTACTACAGTCACATTCTACTACAGTCACAGTCTACTACATTCTGCTACAGTCACATTCTACTACATTCTGCTACAGCTGTCAATCCTTGTCCCTGATTGAGAATCATACTTAGGTAGCCTGGTTTCACTTTTGTGTTGTGGGTGTTCATTTTTCCGTTTCAGTGTTTGCACCATTCGGGACTGTTTCGGTTTTCATTTTTGATTCTCTTGTTCTTTTGTATTTTGTATTCATTAAATCATTATGGATACATACCACGCTGCATTTTGGTCCGATCCTAGCTACTCCTTGTCAGAAGAGGAGGACGAAAACCCTTACAGAAACACCCACCACCAAAGGACCAAGCAGCATGGTGACGAGTGGCAGCGATACCTGGAGAACTGGACTTGGGAGGAGATTCTGGACTGCAAGGGACCCTGGGTACAGGCTGGAGAATATCGCTGCCCCAAGGCTGAACTGGAGGCAGCGAAAGCGGAGAGTCAGCGGTATGAGGAGGCAGCAGCCCGAGAGGCAGCCCCAAAAATATCTTGGGGGGGCACACGGGGAGTGTGGCTAAGTCAGGTAGGAGACCTGAGCCAACTCCCTGTGCTTACCGTGGCGGGCGTTGTACTGGTCAGGCACCGTGTTATGCGATGGAGCGCACGGTTTCCCCAGTACGCGTGCTTTGCCTGGTGCGCTGCATCCCAGCTCCCCGGATCGGCCGGGCTAGAGTGGTCATTGAGCCAGGTGTCATGAAGCCGGCTCTGCGCATCTGGTCTCCAGTGCGTCTCCTCGGGCCGGGGTACATGGCACCAGCCCTATGCATGGTGTCACCGTTCGCCAGCACAGCCCAGTGCGGGCTATTCCACCTCGCCGCACTGGCCTGACTACGGGGAGCATTCAACCAGGTAAGGTTGGGCAGGCTTGGTGCTCGAGACCTCTAGTGCGCCTTCACGGTCCGGTCTATCCGGTGCCACCTCTACGCACCAGCCCTCCGTTGGCAGCCCCCAGCACCAGGCTGTCTCTCCGTCTCCTTTCTACAGGTGTTCCCGCCTGTCCAGCGCTGCCAGAGCCTTCCTCCTGCCCAGCGCTGCCAGAGTCTCCCGTCTGTCCTGAGCCGCCAGTCTGTCCTGAGCTAGCAGAGCCGCCAGTCTAACATGAGCTGCCAGAGCAGTCAGTCAGCCATGAGCTGCCAGAGCCGTCAGTCAGCCAGGAGCTGCCAGAGCCGTCAGTCTGCCAGGAGCTGCCAGAGCCGTCAGTCAGCCAGGAGCTGCCAGAGCCGTCAGTCAGCCAGAAGCTGCCAGAGCCGTCAGTCAGCCAGGAGCTGCCAGAGCCGTCAGTCAGCCAGGAGCTGTCAGAATCGCCCTAAACTCCGGAGCTGCCGGAGTCTCCCGCCTGTCCGGTGCCCGGTGAGGGTTGTCGTGTTAAAGAGGCCACGGACGCGGGTAGAGAGGCGGAGAAAGACTACATTCTGCTACAGTCACATTCTACTACATTCTGCTACTGTCACATACTACTACAGTCACATTCTACTACATTCTGCTACAGTCCCATTCTAATACATTCTACTACAGTCACATTCTACTACATTCTGCTACAGTCACATTCTACTACAGTCACATTCTACTACAGTCACATTCTACTACATTCTGCTACAGTCACATTCTACTACAGTCACATTCTACTACATTCTGCTACAGTCACATTCTACTACAGTCACATTCTACTACAGTCACATTCTACTACCATCCCATTCTACTACAGCCACATTCTACTACATTACACTACATTCACATTCTAATACATTCTACTACAGTCACATTCTACTACATTATACTACAGTCACATCACATTCTACTCCATTATACTACAGTCACATTCTACTACAGTCATATTCGACTACATTCTACTACAGTCACATTCTACTACATTCTGCTACAGTCACATTCTACTACATTCTACTACAGTCACATTCTACTACATACTTCCAGTTCTCTGCTGCCTGTGACTGGAACGAATTGCAAAAATCGAGACTTTTATCTCCCTCACCAACTTTAAACATCTGCTATCTGAGCAGCTAACCGATCACTGCTGCTGTACATAGTCCATCGGTAAATAGCCCACCCAATTTACCTACCTCATCCCCATAATGTTTTTATTTATTTACTTTTCTGCTCTTGCACACCAGTATCTCTACCTGCATATGACCATCTGACCATTTATCACTCCAGTGTTAATCTGCTAAATTGTAATTATTCGCCTACCTCCTCATGCCTTTTGCACACAATGTATATAGACCTTTTTTTTCTTTTTTGTCTCTTCTTTTTTTCTACTGTGTTATTGACTTGTTTAATGTTTACTCCATGTGTAAGTCTGTGTTATTGTCTGTTCACACTGATATGCTTTCTCTTGGCCAGGTAGCAGTTGTAAATGAGAACTCAACTAGCCTACCTGGTTAAATAAAGGTGAAATAAAAAAATAAAAAAAACATTCTACTATATTCTGCTGTATTCACATTCTACTATATTCTGCTGTATTCACATTCTACTATATTCTGCTGTATTCACATTCTACTATATTCTGCTGTATTCACATTCTACTATATTCTGCTATATTCACATTCTACTATATTCTGCTGTATTCACATTCTACTATATTCTGCTATATTCACATTCTACTACATTCTGCTACATTCACATTCTACTACATTCTGCTACAGTCCCATTCTACTACATTCTACTACAGTCCCATTCTACTACATTCTACTACAGTCACATTCTACTACATTCTGCCACAGTCCCATTCTAATACATTCTACTACAGTCACATTCTACTACAGTCACATTCTACTACATTCTACTACAGCCACATTCCACTACATTCTGCTACAGTCACATTCTACTACATTCTGCTACAGTCACATTCTACTATAGTCACATTCCCATTGTACTACATTCTGCCACAG